>NC_050578.1:126503825-126803825 GCF_011100635.1 Trichosurus vulpecula | reverse complement strand
GCACAGGCACCTATTTGAATAGAGTTGTGATTCCTAATGGTAAATAGTTTACTATCCTTACTTTTTAACAGTGATTTATTATACCTTATTAAAACATTTGAAATGCAGTCTTTACTGAATGATCCAGAGTTTCAGGGTAATATTTGACTATTAAACTTTGAAATAATAATGAATATACTATAGCATTCCAGAAGGTAATAAACTCATTATCTATTAACCAGATGCAAAATGAAAGGTGTTTGAGGGTTTATCAGTTAGACAAACATTTATTAAGTCTTCACTATGTGTCGGGCACTATGCTAAACACTGGAAATCCAAATATGGAAAAAAGACAGTCCCTATCCTCAGAGTTTACAATCTATTAAGGGAAGACAACATACAAAAGGAAGATGAAAGGCAAGGAAATAGGGGTGAGAAAGGTACGCAATTCACAGTGATGAGGGTTTCCCAATAATGAGCGTCCTGGAGTGCAGCAAAAAAGTCAGAGAAGTCACAAAGTTGTACAACCAAGTGAGAAATGATCTGAGATGAGCCCCCTATTTGAATGGAGATTTTGGTTTTCATGGCTCCTTCCTCCAATCAGGGGAACAGAGGATGGGGATGAGATAGAGGACCAAGGCCAATTGGAACTTGTAGGATGATGAGGTTTTTCTAGTAACGTGTCAAAAAATAAGAACAGCAAAGAAAAATGAATTTTTTTTTCATTTCAAAAATTATGGCTCTTTGATTAGTTATGCAAAAAGGCCAGATGATGGCAAGCTAATGGGATACAGTGAGGCAAAACAAAACACTGGACTTGATGTCATAGCATTTGGTTTTAATTAATAGATCTGAATATTTGCTGTTAGCAAAACTGTTAGTTTCTTATAAGTTTCTTACAAGAAGTCAAAGTGACGCTAAAGTTGTTAACTTTTTGATAATAAAGGAAAGAAATACAAATGTAAGACTATATATTTATCCCCATTAAACAATATCTTATTAGACTTATACTGATATTTTGGCCAATCATGACTTTTTGAGTCCTGATCTGCTATTCTGCATGATATTTATCCTCCTAGTTTTGTACTACTTGGAAACTTATTCTCTCTCTCTCTCTCTCTCTCTCTCTCTCTCTCTCTCTCTCTCTCTCTCTCACCAAACAGTTATAAAAATATTAAATAGCACAAGGCCAAAAAGATCCCTGGAACATTCCATTAGAGACCTTCGTCCAAGTGGAATATTGAAGTATTAGTGTATACTTTGAGTTCCACCATTTTGAATACACCTAACTTTACCATTGTCTAGTTCACAACTTCCCATTTTATCCATGAAAAGAGCATAAGAGATTTCATCAAATGCTTTGATAAAATCTCAGTTAACATTTATAGGATTTTCTCGATATGCCAGTTGTGTAATTTCATCAGTAATGAGTCAGGCCAGATTAACTTCATTTTCTTGTTTGACAGAGTTTTACAACTGGTTGAATACACCTTAAAGAGATTAGAAAGGATGTTTTAGTCAAGAGCCAGGATGAGGAACATGTTGCCTAGAGTCTCAAAAATATAATCAAAAGGGATTTGACCTGAAAAGCTGGGGAAAGAACTATGTATTCTGCCAATGTAGATAAAATAGAGAGTAACAACAAATAAGAGAACAAATAGTAAGAGAATCAGAATTTCATAGGAGACAAAATCCAAGAAAAAAGATATTTATAAAATCCATACATCAGATGTACAACATTTTAACACAAATAAAGGCATGAAGTATGAGTAACTAACTAGTTGACCTAAAGGTCATAATCCAAGCAGAAATTTCTAACACAATAGGGATGGCTCAAACTTAATGAGATAATACCTATGACTATTATATGTCTTTTAAAGGATGTACATTAATATTTTTTGTAATTTTGAACTTCAAAACACCGTAAACATGAACATTTCCATATATTTAGAAGAAAAATAGAATTTTATATGAAATTGCAAAACTCTTTATGTCCAACTTATTGGAAGAGTATACCTTACCTAAAAGGAACAGGGTAGATAAGGTCAAAGGGGAGGAATTAGAATAGTATTATATTTTAAATTATAACCACAAAGAAATCCAGGAGCCAGAAGGAGAATGCATAGTTAGAGTAGTTAAGTAAATATTAATACAGGCATACATTTAAAAATATATTGTCATTAGATTATAACAGAGATCACCTGGGACACAAAAATGGAAGGTATGAGAAGTTTCAAAAACAGATCATAAGCCTGACATGAAGACATGATGCAATAATAATGAACTTTAATTGTATGAACATTTGTTCGAGTAGACCAAAGCAAAGCAGCTAAAAATATTTTTACTTCTCTTGATGATGGAATATTTCAAAAATGGAGAAACTAATTGAAGGAATATCTATTTTGTGTCTGAATTTGA
The DNA here is from genome assembly GCF_011100635.1 of Trichosurus vulpecula. Lineage (NCBI taxonomy): Eukaryota > Metazoa > Chordata > Mammalia > Diprotodontia > Phalangeridae > Trichosurus > Trichosurus vulpecula. Next base: position 126,801,428 of record NC_050578.1, on the reverse strand, counting down.
CCAATCAGGAGAAAAACTGTTTACTGAGAATAGAACTGATCAGATACTTGTAGGGGAAGTGACCATTTCAACTTACTCTTCAAAATAAAGTAAGGAAAGACAGGAATAGCCTGACATACTACCTAGATTCAAAGGATTTAGAGAAAGGATAGGTAGGATCCCATGGACTAGGTTTCTCAGACCAGGAAGGGATGAAGTTCTAAAGATAAAAAGAGGAACAGTTTTGATTAAGATGAAAAGGGAAGTTATCTACAGAGACCAATGTGGATGCACAGGGCCACTTATTGAACAACACACATTTGAAAAAGAAAAAGAAATATGTACAGAAGATGAAAGGAAGGGAAGAAAATAGAGAATGAAAACAAAATTGTGGTATAGTCTTGCAGAATAATGTCATGAAACTAAAGTTCATAAAGATATATCCTTGGTGAGGAAGGCAAAAAAAGCATTTTTATATGTTCCTTTTTCATTTTTACTTATATTAAGGAAAAGAATGGAATCAAAGAAAGAGTCCTAACATTGCTCACTTTGTATAGGACAATGAAAGCGATTAAGGGAAAGAATGAATCAGATTTACTTAGTTTCTGTTTTTCTCAAAGGATATAATAAAATAAAGAACAAAAATAGTTATTAGAAAGTATATACTGAAAATAAGTAGTGAAATAGTGAGAAGATTTTTAACTGCTGTCAGTAAGACTAAGCCACGATGCCTAGATTAACATCATGGATTATCAAAAGAACTGGTTGATGAGATTGCTAAATGAATGTCTGTGACCTTTTAATGACTGTGGAGAATGGGAGAGAAGCTGTGGGACTGGAGAAGGACAGATATCATGATTAAACAAAATAAGGAATAGGATAGAGTCTACAAACTACAAGCCAGTGAGTTTGACTTCCAATTCCAGGCAATTCTAGAACATGCATTTAGTGGGATAGCTAGAAAGGAAAGAAGTTATCGCAGACACCAGTTTGGCTTCATTAAGAATCAGTCATGCCACAGTAATCTCTTTCTATTTTTAAACAGTTACTAGACTGCTAGATCAAAAGAATTCTATAGATTCATGATGTTGTAGATTTTAGCAAAGCATTTGACAAACCTTTTCATATTATCTTGTTGGACATGATAGAAAAAAAATATTGACTAGAGAATAAGGCAGGTGAATTTAGAACTCATTGAAGCTGGATCCAAAGAATAGTCTATAATAATTCAGTGCCAACTTGTTAGGGTATCTCTGAGAGAATGCCTTATAATTCTTGATTCATCCTACCCTGTCCAATGTTTGCTCAAAAGCATTGATGACATTTGTATTAAATTGGCAGATCACTTAAAGCTCTGGATCCAAAAAAAAGTATTTTGATAGGCTGGAGAACTGGACCAAATTTAATAAAATTCTATTTCATGATGATAAATATAAGGTTGAGCAGAAATGCTAGAGGGGAGAGACATGCATTGAATGGAATTTATCAATCATAGATATAGAGATTAAAGGGATCTTAAAGGCCATTAAGTCCAATGCCTTCATTTTACAGGGGACGAAATGGAGGTTAAGAGAGGTTGAGTGACTTGATCGGTATCATACAACTACTAACTATCTGAGGTGGGAACTGAATCCAAGTTTTCCTAACCCTAAATCCAGTGCAATATCCATTACACAAGGATAAGAAAAGTCTAAGAGTTTTATTAGATTGCAGGTCAATACAGTGACGTGCCAACCAAAAATGCTAATGGCATCTGACTGTTCAAGAATAGAGAGGTCATAATATCATTGTATTCTTCCCCGATAAAACCACATCTACAATTTTATTAATAATTTGAACATTAATAAGGACATAATAACCTAGAAATAATCCACAAGACATCCAACAGTAAATGAATAATAAAAGGCTTCTGGGTAGTGTTGTACAAAGACTATCTGAAAAAATTCAGAATATCAAACCTAGAGAAGTATGGGAGTGTATGATAGCTGCCTTCACATATTTTAGGTATTATCATAGAAGAGGGATTGTATTTGTTCTGCTTGGTTCCAGAATTGTATAACTGGGAGTCACAGATAGAAGTTGCAAAGAGGCAGATTTAGAAATGATACATGAAATTCAAAATAGTAACAATAATAATAATAATAGTGATGACAATTAAAGCTATTCAAAAGTAGAATGGGCTGCCTCAAGTGTAGTGAGTCATCTTTCATTAACAATTTTAAACCAAGTCAGAATGAACATCTATACTGTGGGTTGCAGACAAGATTCATGTTCAGGTATGGCTTACCCTGGATGACTTCTGAGTTCCCTTCCATTTCTAAGATTATTTCATTCTGACTTGAAGTCCAGTGCTCTACACACTGCTTTAGTACTTGACTTTAGACTTCTAGATGACCTGCTCTTTTCAGGAGAAGAACAGAGGTGGCATAAACCATTGAACCCCTTAAGAAAGGACAAAGGACCAATTTAAATAGCTCCCTAAGAATGTCACTATCAAAGTGATCTTAAACTGAATGCTCATTCCATTTTTTTGTGTGAACATTGCTTCTGTTCTCCTTTTGTCTTTAGACTCTTTTTCCCTTTTGAATAAGAGCAGGTGTCTGATCCTTTCAGGGTAGAGTTAAAGGTTTGCCTCCTGATCTCCATTGTAAGGATAAGGGCTGCTTTCACTTCTGATGAAACCTAGACCCATAATTTATTTTCAAAGGAAAGCTCTCAAATTCTTGAGAAACCTCTTTTATAATTCTCGTTAGTCCACAATTGTACGCTAGTTTGCTGTGTCCCTTTGGCATCAAGCCTCCTCAAAATTGTATTGTCTCTATGCCCAAAGATTTTCTTAGATATAAATATTCTAAATGTGTATAAATAAATAATAGCCTATGCTTAGGAATAATTGATTATAATGGATCTTGTAAAGAAACAGTCTAGACAATTTCATGCATACAGAAGCAGCTTGGCCTTGTTGAATTAGAACTCTATCAAAGCCTACAATTCCACTTCTAATGTCATATCTCCTATTCAGAAAGAATCAGTGACATTTCAGGTCTATGTATTCCTTTCACCCGAGTTTGATGCCCACTTATGAATTATTTTTCCCTTTTGTTATCATTCTTCCCAAGAAGTTCCCATCAATTTGCCTAAGTTTAGTTTGTGTACCAACTACTTCTGAAGTGCTAAATATAAAGCATCCAAATCAGAAAATCAATTGCCAGCTTGCATTTAACTCTCCACATTAATCCTTGGCCTGACAAAATGACTTAATATAAAAAGCTCCAGAAGGAGTACTTCAAGGAAACATTTACTTTTTCCTTTGGACTTAGGATTTCTCTTAAACTATTGCAAACATGACATATGAGATATCGACAACAGTGAACATATACAAAAAATGGTCAAGATCATAACAGAAGAACTTTTTTTAAAAGTTCGTGAGCATATAATTTTTATGATGACAGTTTTATCTTTAGGATTTTCCAAAGAAGAAAATAACTTGAATTTATAAAGAATACCTTATAGTTTCTAAAATCTTTATAGGGATACTATGAGATAAGTAATGCAAATATTATTATCTCTATTTTGTACACAAGAACTCTAATTAACGATTCAATTCAATTCCATAAGCATTTAATAATAATTCAGTTAGGTAGCACAGTGGAGAGAGTGCTAGACCCATAGCCAGAAAAGCCAGAGTTAGAATACAATCTTAGACATTTATTGAGTGACCCTGGGCAAGTCAATTAAGCTTTATCTACTGCAGTTTCCTCACCTGTAAAAGGGGAAAACAATAAGCCTTCTCTCCCACGTTTGTTGTGAGGATAAAATAAGATAATAATGCTAAGTGTAGGGATTTGTTGCTATATCTCTACTATATTGGTTTTGGCCATACAAGGAGAAAACTAAGCAATCCTTCTTGTCCTCAAGGAGCCTCAGGTGGAAGAAACAGCAGGCATATAGGGATAAGTAAATACAAAATATATACAACTTAAATGTAAGACAGCCCAGGCTTACCCAACCTCTGGGGTAAAATGGATGGGCTCAATCTGATGTAAGGAGATTAAGTGACTTGCCCCATGTGTCATACCTGGTACTTGTCAGAGCCAAACTTCAAACCCAGATATTCCAAATTCCATCCCAGTGTTTATCGTATTGAAGTAAACTGTCTCCAATATAGTCTTTCTTCTTCCTACTTAACTATTATTCATTGCCTCCAACTATCTAATAGAGACTGAGGGAGCAAAGAGGATAGTGGCGACATCAGTACTACTCCATTTATTAGGCTTTAACGTTACCCATCCGGGAAAACAGCCTCGTAGGGCATATCATTAGGAGCAAAGAGCTTTGCCTCAATGCTTTTGGCCTCAACAACATTATGTGTTTTCACGTTATTCCAGGAAAACAAATTCTGTTCTCCAATTTCCTACTTCTGAGTAAAAGCATTTGGCAAATTAAATTGGATGGCTTATGTCATGTACTGGTACTTCAAAACACTGAAACCTGTAAACCTTGTCATAAAGATGTACAAAACTCATAAAAGTGATGTTGTACACTAAGAATGCTGTCTGATCAAAGTTTGTACTATCATTTGGAAATAGGGCTGGCCCTATGTGAAATTTAAAAGTAGGTCATTTGGCTACCGTCACCAGTTTTCTTTCTGTCCCCTTTATCTCCCTCTATTTAAAGGCCTTTACTACCAACATATCCTTTCTTTGAATAAAAGTGCCCAAGTGTATGAAACAACTTAAAGTGAGTAAGTAGAGAGAAAGGAACAATGCTTCCAGGCATGTTTGCATTTTACAATAAGATGTTGCAGAGAGGGAGATGGTTAACACAAAATTAAGATTAGCGGAAGGATTTTAGCACCAAATGAAGAGGTGATTTTGGACAGTTTTGCCAATATTCCTCGAGTGACAGAAAGAGATGGTCCCTTACTCTTTTTATGGAGACCATTTTTATCAACATCAAAAATCTTCTATATGAAATACTTTTATTCTATACTAGTTCTAATGTTTTGGAGCAGAAGTCATAAAATTATAGCTTGTTTGCCAAATCTGGCCTTCCCTATGTTTCATGGCCATGAACTAAAAACATTTTTTAGCATTTTGAAATGAAGTTTTGTTGCATTAAAAAATCTTAACTTGAGGGCCGTACAAAAACAGGTGGAGGGCCAGACTTGGCCCTCAAGTAGGATCATAGTTTATTGATCTCTCTGTTTTGGAATAATACCTTGTCACTACCATATATTTCTTGTTTCTTTGAATCAAAGATTAAATATTTTTAAAATGTATTGCTAAGTATAAATAGCATATTTCAAAGTTTTATCCATCAATTCTCTCAATGAACATTTTTATTAATTGCCTATAATGCACAGATGTAAATTGAATATGACCAATTATAATAATTAAATCTATAGACTTAAGCAATAAACTTTGAATTTACATCTCTTATTGTAATCATTTGTTTTATATGATTTAGCATTGACTTCCCAATTTTTTTGATATATATTCTTTAACTTTTTATTATGAAACCGTATTTGAATCACTATGGATGTTAAGTTTACTTTTAACAAGCAATTCATTATTCCAAATATGACCTTAATTATGTCCCAGAAATTTTCAGTAGGATTTGGATTAGGCTAGTTCCAAGGTCACTGAAAGATGTTTAACTCTGTCTCTTTAATAAATTACTTAACCTTTAATGCTATGCACCTTTGTGTATGGTAGTGTTGTAATATTCCATTTCCATTTAGGAATTTTTGTAATTCCAAAATCATTATTTTTCTCACTACATTGGTGTGTTTTGTCAGAGTTCTTCATTACCTCAGTGGGAAAACACAGACTTCCAAAACTCACCATAAGCAAAAATATGTAAGTAAACAAATGAATGAATGAAGAGATAAATAAATAAATAAAATCTCAAAATATCTTCATGGATGTTTGATAGTCTGATAAAGATAGGATCATTGGTGAAAATTATAGTGAGTCATGTTTTAGTTCAATATAAAGGGTGTCATAGAGTATCAATATGTGCTCTGACAACTTTATCTATCTGGAACATAGAAGGGAATGCAATTCAATAAACATTTAATAGGTCTCTTCTACGGGCAAGGCCAGAGAAGCTTAAAGATCAGAAAAATATATCTACTCTACGATATTTAGCTCTGTTACTTTAATAGTAGGATAGTCTCTTGGGCTCTAAGTCAGAATATATTTATTTAACTCTCATTTTATATACAGTTCAAACATGCTTTCTAATGTAGTTTCCTCGCTCATACCAGAATAAAAAACAGCTATTCACAGGAGGCACAAGGACAGTAGCAATATGTGACAGTTGACAGTTTATTAGCAAGGAAGGAAACAGAAAATTTATACAAAGAACACATAGATCACAACAGTCTAGGGCCATTTAGCATATTTGTTTTCATTTCCAAACAGTATTTTAAGACACAAATGACCTCTGTGCTTTGTAAATGCTATTTTGTATTATTATGAGCAGATAGCCTTTACTTGAATAGGTCCTGAAGCTTTCCGTGTGTTACAATGTGTTGCACAATAAATGGACCTCATAATACTTGTCTAAGTCAGATGAGTCTTAAAATAAATTTTATCAGACTTCAATGAATGGACCCACATATTCTCTTCCTGATATCACCCCTTTGTTGTTGTTGTGTTTGTCCTTCATAAAGGACCATGACATCAGTGAGATGATGACATGACTTGCAGTTCACTTTGATTTGAGTAAGGGAGCGCTGTGCAAGATCACCAACCTCACTTTCTTCTCCAGAGCCATCTGGGTCCAGAGTCCAGGTATTCATCACCCCTTTACCTCTGTCTCACATAGTGGCATAACTGTTCTTCTGTCCAAGGCAGATCCCCCTACTTGTACATACAATCCCATTCCATATTCTCTTCTCCAGAATATTTCCCCCTCTGCATCTCCACTGTTCTACTTATCTTTGATCTTACTCTATGTACTAGCCACTTCCCTGCCACCTACCAACATACCCACTTCTCCACCATTTTAAGAACAAATAAGACAACAAAAATGAAAACCTCCCACTTGATCCCACTTGAATCCCTGTGAGCATTCATAATATTTTTGTCCTCTCTTTTGCGGCTAAACTCTTGAAATTGTGATAGTTCACTCTACTCCCTTTCTTCTCACTCTCTTATTAACTCTCTTCAGTCTGGCTTCTTATTTCATCATTCAACTGAAACAACACTCTCCAAAGTTACGAATGATTTCATAATTGCCAAATCTAATGGCTTTTTCTCAATTTTTGTCTTCTAATCCTTTCTGTAGCCTTTGACACTGGCAATCATCCTCTTCTCCTTAATGATTTCTTCTCTCTTGTTTTTTAATGACACTCCTCTCTCCATTCTCCTACTTATCTCAACACTATTTGGTTTTTTTTGAGGGATCTTCATCTATGTAATACCCAATAATCATAGGTGTTCCTCAGGGTGCTGTACAGCACCCTCTTCTCTTTTCCCTTGATGATACAATTTTAATTGGTGATCTCATCAGCTCCCATGCATTTCATTATTATCTCTATGCTTATGATTCCCAAATCTACTTATCTAGCCTTTACCTCCCTATTGTCCTCCAGTCTCAAATATCCAACCATTCATTGGACCCCTTCAAGCGGATATTCCATGGATATTTTAGACTTAACATGTCTAAAACCAAATTCAATATCTTTATCTCTAAACCCTCCACTCTTCCTAAATTCCCTATTACTGTTGATGGAGTCATCATTCTCCAAATCACCCAGTCTTGCAAACTATGTCATTCTCAATTCCTCACTCTCAACGTTGTCCATATCCAATCTCTTGCAAGGGCTACTCATGTTACCATTGTAAAATTTTTGTATATCCCACCCTGACCCCAACTTGGCTACCGACCTGGTACAAGCTATCATTGCCTAATGCCTGGGTTATGATAATAGCCTGCTCTTTGTTCTCTCTGCCCCAAATCTCCCAACTCTAGTCCATCCTTTACTCATCTTTCAAAGGGATTTATCTAGATCATTTATGGAAGTTTATGGAGTGGGCAAGCCGCTTAATCAATAAACACCAGTGGCTCCATATCACCGATACGAAAAAAATATAGAATCTTCTCTCTGGCATTCAGAATCTTTTAAAATCTGAACCCCACCACACATCTACTTTCCTAATAATATGATACCTTACAAGCCTCTAATAATGGTTCAATGATACTGGCCTCTTTGCTGTTCTTCACATAATACAGACCATCTCCTAACTAAAAACATTTCATTTACTTTCCCCCATGCTCAAATTTTTCTCCCCCCTTTTATCTACTTCCTGAATTCTCTTGTTTCCTTCAAATTCTGGTTAAAATTCCACCTTCTAAATGAGTTGTTTTTCCTGCTCCCACACCTTAATTCTAGTGCCTTTCCTCTTTTATTTCCAATAATATATATATATATATATATATATATATATATATATATATGTATATGTATATGTGTGTGTATGTGAATATATATGTGTGTTTGTGTGTGTGTGTTTGTGTCTATATATGTGTGTATGTATGTGTATATATGTATATATGTGTGTATCTATATCTATCTATCTAATTTCAAAATTATTATCAGCCATGTAATATTAATTAAGGTGGGACTTCTTTTTACTGTTTTATCTTTTAGAATGCTAAAGTAATCAAGTGCCTTGGATTGTCTTCCTAGGTGCTAAGTCCCAGGCCCACACCCTTTTGCTGATTAAGTTTGAAGTCTTCAGGCCCTAAGAAGGGTATATAAACTCAGAGATTAGCATTTTGTTTGGGGTGTTGTTCATTCACTGGAAGAGTGTCCTGTGATTTGACTAGAGGAGACTCTGGGCAGCCTTTGTTAAGAGCCTCCCAGCCTTGAAAAAACCCAGATGTTGGTGCTTCTCTGGTTACTATATATTGCTATAGACAGTCTCTGTTTATATAATGTATATTTGTAATTTCTGTTTGTATTCTCTCTGAAGTTCAGGGTGCTGGCTTTTCCCCCTGAACTAAGTGAATAATGTATGTATGTTTGATTAAAGTGAGATTGTAAACCCCTTAAAGTTGCTTTCCTTAGAAAAGCAGATCAAAGAACCTTTGCTGTCAGCTCTTGTTGCTGGGCTTGTTGAGTGTTTCACCTCCTCAGCAGTTGCTAGTAGCATTATTGTTACAAGCCTCTATCATAGATTAGTTGTTAGACAGCTGGACTTCAAATATGGAAAATCTTTGTTGAAATCTTGCTCTTCTTGGTTACAAACTATGATTACAGGCAAATCATTTAAATGCCTCTGCATTTTCACCAGTATCATCAGCAAGTAGGATTAGAAGTGCTCTAAGGTTCCTTCCATGAAATAGCTAGATGGTAGATAGGGTGCCTGGCCTGGAGTCAGGAAGCATCTTCCTGAGTTCAAATTTTGCCTCAGATACTTACTAGGTGTGTGACCCTGAACAAGTCATTTAATTCTGTTTTCCTCAGTTTCCTCATTGGTAAAATGAGTTGGAGGAGAAAATGGCAAATAACTTTAGTATCTTTGCCAAGAAAACCCTAAATTGGTTCTTAAGAGTATGAGATATGACTGAAACAATTGAAGAGCAACCACAATAACAAGGTGCCTTCCAGTACTATATCTATAATCTTATAATACTTAATAATCATCATGAGCATCATCATCATCATCATTATAATGCTCTCTCTCTCTCTTTTACATATAAGTATGTGTGCATATTTATATGTGTGTACATATGCATGTGTGCATGTATATATATATACACACATACAAACATATGCATACACACATACACACATACATACACATGCGCACACACACACACACACATATATACATATACATATATATACACACAATCTCATTTAGTCCTCACAACAATTTTGTGATGTATGTTCTATTACTATCCCCATTTTATACATAAGGAAATTTGGGCTCAGAGAAGTTTTAATTTATAAGTTTTCACACACACTCTTAGGTCATGGAGATAGAAGATGAAGGAGGAGGAAGAGGATGAGGAGAAAGAGGAGGAAGAAGAGGAAGAGGAGGAGGAGGAAGAAGAAGAAGAAGAAGAGGAAGAAGAGGAAGAGGAAGAAGAGGAAGAAGAGGAAGAAGAAGAAGAAGAAGAAGAAGAAGAAGAAGAAGAAGAAGAAGAAGAAGAAGAAGAAGAAAGAAAGAAAGAAAGAAAGAAAGAAAGAAAGAAAGAAAGAAAGAAAGAAAGAAAGAAAGAAAGAAAGAAAGAAAGAAAGAAAGAAAGAAACATACTTTGCTCTCAAAGGGTACAAGGAAATTTTGCATGAGAAGTTCAAACTCTGGATATATGCTCCCTGGAGGATTTAGGGGAGCATCCAATTAAGAGCTACATGGAATAAGAAAATGTGTATGGGATGTCATCTGTGTCCTTGAAGAGAATGGCCACACTTATAAGATTACAACTCTGTTAACATATAGGAGAAGCCAAGCAGGAACCATTTCTCATCTTTGTAGCTTCCTCAGAACTTAACAGTAAATATGTATTTATAGAATTGAACTGAATCCCCTCGACTGATATTTTGCTTTTCTCTGAAAAGGAAAAAAAAATCAAACAGTACTACTAACAGAGTTTTTTTTCCTAAAAAGATTCTTGCCTGATAGAGAAATGGCAAAACTAAAAAAAAAAAACTAATGGCTCATTTCAACATCTTAGGCAAAAATGGAAGAACTTTTCAGCATTCACTCCTCACTTCTATACTCATCTTCATATTTCCCAATATCTGATTCTTTCTTAACTTCTCTCATCTAGGTGCGTAGGGATGCCCCATCTCAATGATTCTCCAAACTTATATGACAACAATAATAACAACAACAGAGACTTCCACTGAGATAGGCTGCTTATAGTTCTTAGGACAAGCTAAAGCAAAATAAAACAGTATGTACAATGGCTATATAGTGAAGCTGGAAAGATAACTCTGTTCATACTTCCTTTATAGTAAGCTAAATTCAGAGTACTTGAAAAAATTATTATAGAAAATATGTAATGGGGATATTCTGTTTTTAGCAGAAAGACTGAGGAATAAGAAGACAGTATGTTTCATAACTTTTCAACTTGGTCACATTATTGATTATTTTTTCCTCACTTTTCTTTGTTGCAAAGAAAGAATAAGTGCCAGGGTAGGGAGGAAATAGGAGTGCAAAGGGCATATCTAGAAACTACTAAAGTAAAAAAAAAGACTCAGTCCAATTTTTTTTTTGGAAAAAAAATGTATGGGTATTGTTTTTACATCATAGGATTTGAAGTCCAAGGGTGGGCTCGGATCTTGTCTTTTCCACTTTCTATCTCCATAAATTCAAGCAAGTCACTTAAACTCATCTCTAAAATGAGAGAATTGTACTAGAGGATACCTAAATTTCTTTCTAATTTTAACTCTATGATGTTATGACAAACAAAAATAGCTTGGCAAAACCAATCTATTCTATGACTACACTTCACTCACTGTGTATGCAATATAGTACACCTGTAATCATCCCTGTCTCCCATCTGTCTATTGAAAGTAATAAAGTATAATTCTTCTTTTTTATTTGACTTTTTAAAAACTATGTAGTTAAAAAACAATTTATTTGAATTTTTTCTTTTAATCTCTAGATCAATCTTTTTTTTCCTCTTGCAGATAGATACCTATATATGTGAATTTCACAAGACACTGAATACAATTAGTACATATAGAGAGATTTCTATATTTAACTGATTTCTGTTATGTTTTATTGCCAACTCCATAAATCTCAACAATCCTTCCAAATATGACCAATGGAAGGCATATACTCACTTTTCCCAAGTTAAATATATTTCAAAAGCTTTCTGTAAGCATTTTATAAAGAAGGAGTCAGTAATACAGACATTACACAGATAAACAGAGAGAAATACAGACAGCTTGATATTTATACAGCAGGTTGGTACTGCAAAGCTCACAGTTAGAAAAATATTGTTTTGACTTGTAAACTGAGAAAAAAAATAACTAGGGATGCCAGCAACAGAGAATAAATATAGAATATCAAGATGTCACATTTTTACATTGTCATTTCTCGGACCATAATCACACTTGAAAATGGAACTTGAAGATAAAGAATTTTTGGAGAGCATGTAAACTAATATAATACAAAACATAACCATAGAAAAGGATTTTTATGTGGCATTGCTAAGCTTTGATCAGCATTAATGAACTCTACATGAAAGCATTGGATGGAAGGAAAGGAAATGATGAAAAATATATTTCTGGGGAAATAATCATGTCAGACTGACAGTCATACACTGCTGACTAGAAGGAAATGAAATGGAATAACTAGAATGTCTAAAACGCTTTTTTCCTTAAATTTCTTAAAGTCATTTCTATTGCTGAAAAGAAAAAAAAAAGCTTCAATATATTCTCTTCCCTTTCCTTTTATGCTTTTGTAAAGTTTTAAATGCAAAAAGAGATGAATATTTCTCCCAGCATTCTTAGTGCACTGCAATGAGAACTCTGCTTCTCATCATCATGTCTTAGTTACCAATTCCTAGAAAGATATGTGAAGGTCCTTTTAATGTCCGGGGTAAATGACTCCACCCTCTATTTTTTCTTCTAAAACAGCCTTCTCTTCAGAAAGTCCCTGCATTTTTTCAGTTTAAATTCTCTCTACACCATTTGAACACCTAATATTGTCCTAGTCTCAGAGGATAAATAGAGGGTGTTCCTAAAGTCTGGACACACAGGCAAAATGCATATTTTCAAGAAATAAATTGAATAAAATTTTCAACAACATTTTATTTAATTGGAATCTTAATAAATAACATCTTGAATATGATTTCCATCATTTGTGATGCAAACGTTGATGTGCTTTGCAAGATTCATGTGAACTTGATGCAATAACTCAATAACTTCACATTGCTGTCAATTTTAGCACATTCACTCAGAATATGAATATGAAATCATAATGATGTTGTTTGAAGTTGAAGATGTTATTTGTTAATATTCCAATTAAATAAAATGTTGTTGAAAATTTCAATCATTTTGTTTCTTGAAAATATGCATTTCTGCCTATGTGTGCAGACTTTAGGAAGACATTGTAGAAAAGTGTGACCCTCTACATTCTTATCTTTTTACACATCTTCAGACATTCATGACATTATTTTTTTGAATTTCTATCTCAAGACTAACAACCCAATTACAAGCATGGGCTGGACAAGACAATTGCTGCATCAGAAATTCAGTGAGCTCATGTCATCATTATTTGTATATTAACTTACAGTTACAACGTACCTTCACAGAATGATACTTATAATATGAGCCCAAGTACTGTGAATTCAGAGCCAGAAAACCTGGTATCAACTCTTGCCTACATCTATATTTATGTGCCGTTCACTTAACTTCTCTGCTCCCCATTTGCATAATGGGGATAGCAATGCTTGTGCTACCTGTTACAAAGGCATTTTGTCAGCCATAATGAGGGTGATGTTTTGTCAAACATCCACGTGTGGTATTTTTATTAATTGATCAAGAAGGACCACTGAATACTATGTTTCAGAAATTAGGGGAAGTGGGGGTAAAAGTTGTCTTAGCCGTGTTATTTCCATGGAGGAAGAAAACACAAATGGGTGCTCCTCTACCCCACACCAGGATTGTGCAAACGTCTGCATTTTCCCCACAGTGCAGGGCAGCAAACCCAAATGATATACTCAGAACCTTCCCTCCCTGTTTTCATTCCTATTTAGTTGTAGTAAAAGTTTTTATTAGTGATAGCCACACACACTACTGACTACAGATCAGTGATCTTTCTAAACATGAGTGTACCATGTGGCCCAGAGGTTTAGATAAAGGACTTATTTAGACACAGGTTTATTCCTGGGTATACTGACCCAAAAGAAAGATCACTAGGGGTGGGCTGAGCCAGGGAAAATTCCACACCCCACCATGGAAGCATGGTAGAAAAGTCAGAGAACTCCCAAAGTAGTGCATTGCATGAGGAATGCGAAGATGTTCTGATCTGAATTCCCTCCTTAAATGAAAGCTCTGGAGTTCCTGGCTTCATCCTCCAATTAGAAGAACAGAGTCTGGTAATCATGTGGAGTCCCAAATGTTATGAGATCTTCCAAGGTGATGAGGTTTTCCTAACAATGAACTTCCTAGGAAATGGTGGAAAAGTCAGAGAAGTCTCAAAATAGTGCAACCATGTGTAAAATGATTGACATTGCTTACAGCCTTATTAAACCTATCCTGGGTCTTTCCATTGTCTTTTTTCCATTGTTATCATGAATTTTTGTTCTTCATAAATAGTTGGTATTTCATGACTCACAGCATCCCTGGGAAAATGTTCATATTGAAAAGATTTGTGTAAGGAGCAGCTTAGAGAAACTGAGAGCATTGAGCAATTTTTAAAATGAGTCTTATTCTTTACCTCTCTTCACTTTTGGGTTCCATTTAATTCCAGATGAAATGTGTTATGGGAATTTTTTATTTTCTTTCATAATTTGGGACTCAGGGCCATTCCTTCTGTAAATTTTGGTTAATACTAACCTCACTTGACCTGTGCCAGGGGATTTAAAATTTACTTAAAGCGTAACACATTCCTTAGATGACAAGCCAGAGGAAGAATACCAGCTATCCCTGTTTGGTGACATGTATATCCTCCTTCTCAATCAGCCTATTTGGATTCTTCTACATATAGTTAAATCTGTAACCTGACTTAATTTACCTATAGAGTTTGTTTGATGTAGTGTGCTTCCTTAGGGGATGAATGAAATTATGACTGTTTAAGTCTATTCAATTTTTATGACACTGAGGGAAACATGAGATTATGGATCTCTCTTCTCTACCTTTTATGGCCTACGAGGAATATATAAGATTTCAATATGTAAAAGAATCATTTCTTTGTCACTCTGATGTAATTTTACCTCTAAGAAACCTTGTCAGAATCCTCATCATTGTTCAGGTTTTCCTTTGAAGCCAGAATCTATGTTTGACCGTAATAGTAAAACCTCGGGTTTTTGTTGGTTTTTTTTGTCCTTTGAAATTTCTGCATTATAGTAAATATATATTTGGCAGCAATTACTCACCACATGAACTCAGAGAGGAGATATTTTTCCTATAAAGAATGTCTTTCTAAGACATCACAGAAATCTCTAACTTGGAACTGAAAGATTTCTGAGAAGTCATCTAGTCCAACTACTATTAGAGCTCAAAGGAAATGATTTATCAAAAGTCATGCAAATAGTAAAACAGAGCCAGAATTCACACCCAGGCCCTCTGACTCCATACCTAGCACTTGATACCACCCAGAGCTGATGTTATATGTACTGATGAATTAACTCAATGGACTATCCATCCAACATGTGATCAGTGCAATAGGTTGCATTCATCCACTTGGTTTTAATAGTGAATTGCTGGGCCAGTTTCTTTTATTGGCCTGGGGACAAGAGACCATCTTCTTATCTGGCAAATAAGAAATAATTGGACTTTATCATGAAATAGCAAAATGAATTCCTTCAGGTGTTTACAATTTTCACAAATACATTTCTTTTTTTTGCCAAGGGAAAAGACAAAGTTTATTAGGGATTCACCATAATGGGTTGTCTTAAGAAATCCCACCCTTGGTGACACTTGTTTTCACAAGTGGGTCAGATTCAATCTAGCAAAAACTTAATAGCACCAGAATGGCAAATTCAGTGCACCACTCTTTATCATAAAATTCTATTTCACAAGAATGCCAGCTTTAATTGCTAAGTGCATGCCACTCAGACATACTGTCAGTAGTGAGAAAAAATATTCACCATAATTCATCCCAAATTGTTTTCCAGAAGTCTTACATATTTCTGAAACTTTTGTTTCTCTTCTTTTTCAGGTTAACTAAGAAGATTAACTTCCTCATTATATAAACCTTTATTATTGGCCAATGTTTGACTACCATTTGTCTGGGTGACTTCACTCAATGCAAAGAACGGTAAAGAATACTCAGTTCTTTTCTATTTTGGAACTATGTTATTAACTGCATTGCATCATTTAACCTGCAAATAGAAAATCTGACTTTCGTTAGAGAACTATGTTCAATTTGTAATGATAGAAACTTCTCTGACCCTTGATATGCTAATGCTTCTTCTAGTTAGTAAATTCTCAGTTTATATGGAAGTGATTAGAATGGTATAGTTTCTTTTTAAAAACAATCTACTTTATCATGATTGACAAGTTATAATTACAAATTCAATGTTGTTGTAAAAGTTTTTCTTTTCATAAATGCATTGAAATGGAAATCACTTCATAAGTCTCAAGAATACCTTGTATTCTTGAGGTACCTTGTAGGACCAATTTTAATCATCTCAGCCCTTTTGATTAGGAGTTATCATGGCTTTTTAGAAACAGGTTCCCCAGCCTGTTTTGTGTATGAGATCATAATAGACAAAGATCCTATGCCTGAGTACCAGCCCCTGAAGCAGTTTTCTAAATCTGTGCCCTATGTATTTTCTCCTTTGTTTGGAGTATAATGCCTCCTGCCTTAATGACAGAAGTGAATTAAAAGGTCATATATTTAGAATTTGAAGGGACTTTAGAGGTCCTCTAGTCTAACATTCTTATCTTACAGATGAAGAAATGAAGGTCTATAGATGCTTAATGACTTATCCATGGACATATATGCTGAAAGGGTCAAAGCTGGTCTTTGAACCCAAATCCTCTGACTTGAAAGTCGGACTCCTTTCTCCTGCACGTGTTGGTAAGCAAAATGGGCTCTTAGCACCCAGTTCAACCAACTGCCCTTGAAGAGATTGGCTTTTGTTTCCTTTGATAAATTCAATGTATTTCAATGAATCTTACTAGGTGCTAATCCCCAGGCCCAAACCCCTATTAGGTGCTAAGCCTACGTGGGTGTGAAGCTCCCAGGGTACTAAGGAGAGGTGCTAACTCAAGAGCCAATCATAGGAGCCTAAGTTCTGGTCATTCAGATGATGTTTGATGATGTCTGAAACAGCATAAGAAGAGAAGACAGAACTATTTGCTCAGGGTTCTCACTCTTGGTGGCGTGCTGATGTGGAGACTCCAGGCAGCTGTAGGTAAGAGCCCTCCAGGGCATAAAACCGGATGCTGGGACTTTGTTAAACTCTGATAACTATGTATTGGGATTTGAATCAGACAAGGTCTGTCTGTCGATGTTTGTACTTTGTTTGTATTTTGCTCTTAAGTTCAGGGTTCTGGCTTTTTCCCCTGAACTAAGTGAATGATGTCTGTATGCTGGATTAAAATAAGCTTGTTAACCCCTTAACATTGCTTTCTTTAGTAAAGCCAATCAAAAGAACCTGGGCTTTTGCAGCGTGCTGGTAGCAAGCTTGTTGTTGGACTTGTGTTGGTCTTTCATCCCCACAACAGCTGCTAGCCAGATTGTTGAAACACTGTACCACAAAAATTGACATACCTATGGACCAATAAGCATTTCATATCTTTCAGTGACCAAGATGCATATTTTAATACTTTCTTTCAGCTAGTCAGTATTTATTTAAGTCTTCTCACTAGATACTTGAAAATCCATACAAATAATAAGTGAAAATGGTTTACATGTAGCATTAGAATGTTCTGTCCCCTTTCTCTTCCCCCTGCCACCACAAAAAATATGAATGGTAAGTTGATGGTACAGCAGCATTTAAAATTTCAATTGAATATACCTAATATTCTCATATTAATTTCAAAGAAAATTGACTGCCACACATTCCTTCTAACATTTATAATTGTAAGGGGACACTAGGTGGCACAGTGGATAGAGTTCTAGGCCTGGAATCAGGAAGACCTGGGTTCTAATCTGGCCTCAGAAATTTATTAGATGTGCATCCTTGGGCAAATCCTTTAATTTCTTGGGCAGGTCATTTAACTTCTTTTTGCTCAGTTTCCTCAGCTGCAAAATGGGGACAATATCTTCACTTACATTGTAGGTTTGTCATGAGAATCAAAGGATATAAGATTTTATAAAACACTTAGAATAGTGCCTGGCATACATCGTTGCTATTGTTATCATATGTCAAATAGCTTAGAGTGTTAATCAGAGCGAATCCTATATCAAAACAAGACAAGAAAAGCAAACTCTTCAATATTTACTATAGAATTACAAAAAGGAATGAAAACTTTTCTATTGAAAAGTATGATTTTGTGTGCGTAGATGAATGTATATAAATATATATACTTATGTATATATGCAAATATGCATATGTGCATTCTATTATATATACATGTATGTATATATATATATACATAGTTCAAATAATTTATTATTCAATATTTTGTGTCTCATTGACATTATGTTATAGCCCTAAAAGCTTCAGCAAGACACCATGACATAATGAAAAGAATACAAGAGCTACACTTCGAATATTTTTATTCTAAGCTTGCTTCTTACACAAGACGTGTAGCATTAGCCAAGTAACTTGATGAACGAGGAAGGGGGGGGGAGGTTTTCATAGTCTTAATACAAATCAGAAGACTGAATATTTCCACATATTCAACAGTCTTTACATGTGGTAAAATGACTTTCAAGAATTGACAATTCTGTTAAGTTTGGGCAACTCCCAACTGTGCTTCTAATAGCTGTAACTGCCCCAAGCTATGTTCCTTTTCCCCCCATTCTTTTGCTGTTATGTGGCATTGAACAAAGCAGTGAGATACCATATGAAATTACGCTTCTTAAGCACCACAATCTTTGACAATATAAAAGCTAGCAACTAATGCCTTCTTGCACTTTCAAAGGGATCAAAGGCAGAGAATAATCCATTCCTCAGGGCTATGGAGGAAAAAAAAATAGGTGCATCCATCCATTGATGAATGCATTGATAATTCATTGAATTTTTTTGGAGACCAGTCTGGTAGCACACAGCAACAGAAAAAAAAATCATATTCTTTTATCTAATAATTCTATTATTGTAAATATACACATACTATTACCAAATAAATAAACAAAAACAAAGCAAAGGGTTACTTGATCCAAGATTCTCCACAGCTTATAGCATATAGTCGCAAAAATAATATCAAACAAAAAAGGCCAGAAATAATTTAAATATCCAACAAGGGATTGGTTAAAAGTATTGAACATTAATGTAATTGAATACTATTATAAGACTGACAAGCATCAAGAAATCAAAGACATCTAAGAAGACCTTTATAAAACAGAGCTAATGGAAAAGGAGTAGAAGAATGAAGTCCTCATAAGTTTCAATCATATGAGTAAAAATAAATGAGAATGAACAAATAATTCAAATGGGAACCTAAATTGAAATCCAATATAAAAAAGGAAATAGAATAATACTTTACATATTTATATGTCATACATTTATTATAATTCATATAGTAATAATGTAAAATGAATATACTAATGAATATAATATGTAATTAATAACATTTCATTTAGAATACTTTATATATTTATAATGATTTAAATTTTTATAATACTTTATGTATTCAAGTTGATTTCTTCTTATTCTTCCTGATTCTTGGACTTCCCAAACGATGCTATTTTATCATGGACTTTCTCTCACTGTCTGACACCTCTTTGCTTTGGAACATATAGCCCACCTTGTAGCCTTCTCAACCTGAGAAATTACTTTCTTAGGTCTGTCCCCTTCTTCCATTGCTGTGTTTCTCCTGACCTCACTGGTGTATGCCTATGAAACCTCAACAGCATACCAATGCCATACCAGGAAACTAAATCATTTCCATATGAATTGCCTTGAGAAGACTCTGAAGATCACCTGGCAAAACAAGATGCCAGACACTGAGGCCCTTTCTTGAATGAAAATGCCAAGCATTCAAACTCTATTTCAGAGAGCACAATTCTGATGGATTAGCCATGTTGGTAAAATGCAAAATGTATGTTTGCCAAAGAGTATTTTATGGAGAACTCTTGCAGAGCATCTTAGCAGCCAGTTGTCAATGCCCCACTCATACAGCCTTTAAGAATCCAGGATTACTCATATACCATCAGTTAGGCAGGCAGTCTATAAGCATTCATTAAACACCAAATATATTCCAGCCACTGTGCTAAGTGCTGGGGATACAAAAAAGGCAAAAAAAACCCAGTTCCTGTCCTTGAGGAATTCACAATCACACCATGATAAGGACTCAGAGAAGTATTTAATAGAATAGTGTAATCATTTTATAGCTTTACAATGGAAATGGCAAAAAGCCATGAGAAAGAAAACTTTTTTTAATCTGCCTCTCATGTACTATTTTTTTAATCCCCTAATTGCATTTTCACATTGAAACAGGTTTTCAACAGGGCCAGTAATTCAAATTAATATTCCTTGGCTTATAAATCAGGCCCTGCTACTTGTCTTTCTTCCCAGAGCCCTTCATTTACTAAGTAAGAATAAAAAATCTGGCCCCTAATATGACATTTATAAAATGTAACCTGAGTTCCAAAACCCATTGATATGGGACTCTACATTAATGGAAATCAATGCTACATACACCTGCTTGAGGGTTGGGGTTATGTTACAGAAAAGAGATCTTCAGAATCTCCAGTTACTTTGGACACTTCTGGCTTCCTGCTCTGATAGAGAAAATGGATTAGGCCAATCCTACTTGAGGTTGCTGAAAGGAGAATAGACTGGAAAGTCTGGAAAGAACCCAACATGAAAGGAGCCAGTTTTGCCATCCCATTTGGGTATATTGGGATTCTTTTTCTTGATTAAGCTATGTCCTAATGGGAAAACTCCTTCTTTATGCATTATCTGGTATATATTCTCATATGCATACTCACTCTGATTTCTGTTTAGCTATCAGCTTGGGTAAATGGGTTCTTTCCTATTTACTACATTGTAGAACTAATGTCTGGTGGGAAAGAGGTCAAACCTTTGATAAAAAGTTTGGGGCTTTCTTTTAGCCACTAATGAATACATGTTTAACTTGAACCTGAACAACACATCCTTTAGACTAATAATATATGTGGCAGATAGATATAATTCTACCCAGTACCACTCTATCTGTGGAGAGCAAATTGGTTAGCCCCTGTGTCCTCTAATTCTCATTTTGTCTCCTGATAGCAATTGAAGTCTCCCTTGGATAAGAGTGAGGGTAAGAGAAGCTAAATATATCTATCTTGCCTTTCTTTGAGCCACTTATCAACTTTATACCACATCCCATATATAATAATGCATTGGGAGGGCATATTTCCTTCCCCCGCCTTATTCCATTTCTCTCTGGGGAGTATAAAATAATTAGGTTTATAGTATAGATCAATTCCTATAGAGAACAGTTTTGTTTCCATGTTCAGATCACCCTTTGAGTTTACATTCTAGGTATTCTGGCTTCTTAGGGCATCCATGATGAGCTGTCTGGCTTCACTATCCTTCCTGAAATTGTGGTTCCAAGGTCACCATGGTTTAAACTCCCATGTCTTTTTGGGATCATTTCCAGCACCTGAAATTAAGGAGGACAAACAATTCAGAAAAGAAACAAACACTTCTAGGCCCATTTCTCAGAACAAGGGAAAAGAGGTAGAACAGGGGAAGAAAGTCCTTCCCTTCTTATCATTTAAGTTCATGGTTCCTGCACTTTAAGTAATTGTGATCTTCATCCTCTGACATATCAGATAAGAGTGGCCAGCCAGCAGAAAAAAAAAGTGGAGGAAAATATAGTGGAAAATATTGACCAGCTCAGTATTGTCAGTTTTAAAAAATGTAGGCAGCCCATCAAAGCAGCCTACCCTTACCCACAGGATAGGGGATACAGAGACCTCTCTCTACATGTCTATACAAGCCCAGATTATACCAATTTTTGAAATTTTGTGATAAAAATTAGTTATAGGTTTGACAGAGCCTGTACCCTGAAGCATATTCTGAGATCTATCTCTTTGAAAGGGAAGAATATATTCAGAGACACCCTTAATATGTATGACCTTTGATGAGACATTTCACTTCTCAGTGGGCCTCAGTTTCTTTATTTGCAAACTGAGGGGGATGAACTAGATCAGGACTGCCCAAAATGTGTCCTGCAGGCCACATGATGCCTGCAGTGTGATTTATGCGGCCCACCTACAAGCATAGAAATTTACATAAATGCTTTAGTAAAGGAAGCAGAGCTACCGCAGAGCAGAGCTCTCACTAAAATGGCAAATCAAAATATGTTGTCTATTGTCTCAATAAAAACCTAAGATTGGACAGCCCTGAGCTACATAATTGTTAAGGTGCTTTCCTTTGGTAGAAGGAGTTCTGAATTTGGAATCAGGTGACTTGAATTTGAATGCTTGCTCTGCTACTTACTACCATTAGCTTACCTAGTAGGTGGGCTCATAAGATTATAGCTTTAAGGAGAGAACAGACATCTCTTCTTACAATGATATCCCTTCTCTAAATCTATGATCTTAAGAGCTCAACCTCCCATTTAAAACCCTCAAAAAACTGTCACCACTTACCTTTGTACTCTTATCTTGGAAGCCATCTCTCCTCCCACCATATATGCTCCAACTGAGGAATATCAGTCACTGATACTCAGACACATCTTCTTCCTTCCTTAAGCCTGGGATATTTTCCCTTCTGGTCCTTTTCACCATATCAGAAAATTGGAATTGTACTTATATGCAAAGAAAAATTCAAGGACTTTCTTCTAGATGGCCTTCACTGACCTTACTAGAAATAATCATTTTTTTTTCTTCCTCAGATCTTGCAGAGTATTTTGTTTGTTCCACTTTTATGCATTTATCACATTCTGTTTCCACAGGAAGACTAATAAATACTATTTCATTTGAAAATAATGTAGCTCAACTATTTTCTAGAAAGGAAATAATCAAATTTTCATTTTATCCCCTAGCAACCACTGTTATATGATACTACTATAAAATATACAACTAGAAACAAGGCATGATTTAAATGAGCCAATTGGGTGAACTTAGTTCCCAAAGTAATGATGGTTTATTGTGCCATTAAGTTCAAAATTTACCTTAAATGATCCTCAAGCAGATTAAGTATATAGGCAATCTAAGTAAAGTGGGGAGAAAAACAACCTGTAGAAACTTAATCAACCAACAAATATTTATTACTACCTATCAGAGGTAGACCTTGAAACTTATAAGGTCTTACCCCACATCTTTAAGGAATGCCTATCTACCCCCAAATGTTCAGGCATTCATATGTTCACAGACTACTCACTGTCTTATAGTACTGCCATTGTACACCCTATTTTTTATTTAGAAACAAACAAGGCTTATTTAAAGATCAAAGACATCAGGTAGAGCTCCTATCAGAGCTCTTGGAAAATAATCACACCAGCCAAAGAGTAATCATTATCTAGCAATTTCAGTCAATCACTTACAGTCACATACTAGAGAAATATAACAGGATTTTCCTCTCATCGTTCCTTACTTTAATGCTAGCAGTACTCCATATCTCCCAGGAGGTAGCACTCATGTGCATTCTCCTACAACTCTGGTCATAACTTCCAGTGCAAAATCTGCCTCTCACCATGGAACAGTTCTCAATTCTTAATACCTAGCTGACTCAGATTGAGATTATAAACTGATGTCATTTTCTTTTTCATTGGCTCCTGGGTAGTACATTCCCTGGAAGTTCCACTGAACTATAAGCTTGATAAAAATACCTGATTTCTACATAGTTCTCCTTCTTGTCCTACTCATCACACAGTTAAACTAATTACTCACAGTACCCAAGTACCAATGGACCAACTTTCAGTCCTTCCTCATCCTCTGATACCACCATACAAAATGACTTTTTAAAGTTTGGGAGGTAGCTCATCAGTGTATGAAACATCACAGTGTTCTCTTTATAGGGTTTTTAAGCCTGGAATGTCAGCGTTTAACAAGTGGTACAGATCTCAATGTATACAAGTGCACAATGTATACTTTCTTATGCTATGCAATTCTTGTCTATATTCTTCTGCAAATCCTCCATGGAGTTGCTACATAAAAATAAGCCTCTTCTCTAGGTCTTTTCAATATTCCTAATGTATAATTTTTATTATGGATTACTTAATCTGTTTGTAGCTATGTTCTTTGTTTTATGGAAGAACCAAGGAATGAACTGTTATATGCTGATTACTTGTGTCATGGAAGCTTGGACAATGCATTGAAATCATTGTATTTTTTCTCAGACTAAGGTTTCAACATGTGTAACAAAGTACAAAGGATTATAAAGGTTAAAAAAATCAAAATATAGCTATCAAAATATTACCAAAAATTTTCAAATGCCCTTGGTTAAAAACATCTGTAAACATTTTGTAAAAGAAATACATTTAAAAAGCAGAGCTGATTTTAGTGAGCAACTGTAACATACCTGGCAAAAAGCTATGTACTCTGTATTCAATTAGATTTTCTACTAAAATATAATTTGTATTCTGATAACTATAACTTTTTAAGTATTTTTAGAACAAAAGATGTTGAGTTTCCAACATTATAAGAAACTGAGGATTCCAAAATATTTGTTTTTATTTTTCTACTGTTGTCAGTATTACATTGAAGATTAAATTTTATTTTAAACTTAGTTTGTAGTCTATCCCCTCCCTCCCAAATTTAAAGGGAAAATTCCTTTCAAATACTTCCTTTAGGTAAACAGTTACATTGTTTTAATCACAACAAGAAATTAAGAAAATTCAATATAGCTGTGAAAGAGGAATAATAATTGAGGAAAGGATGCATGGATCCACTCTAGCATGGATATTATCTTACATGGAATCATTTCATTATGAACACTATATAAATGGCTGTTCTCTTGGCAGTAAGTGAACATAGTTCTAATTTCAGTTTCTAATTCCAGGTTCTCAGCTATAATTAGTCTCCATGTGGTAAAAGTAGAGAGTTGCCTTTTCTTTTTATGTTTAATAGTATTTTTTCCAATTACATGTGAAAATCATTTTCAATATTTATTTTTTATAGGATTTTGAGTTCCGATTATTTTTCCTCCTTTCCTCACTACACCCTTTCTCCACGACAAAGAGCAACCTGATACAGGTTATATGTGTACAATAATATTGTGCATATTTTCACATTAGTCAAATGGTGAAAAAAGAATCAGAACAAAAAGAGAAAGTCATAAGAAATAAAAGCAAAACCAAAAGAGAAAATTGTATGATATGATCTGCATTCAGAATCCATTTCTTTCTCTGAATGTGGAGAGCATTTTCATCATGAGTCCTTTGCGACTTTCCTGGATCACTGTATTTATGAGAAGACCTAAGTCTATCATAGTCGATGATCCCACAGTATTGTTGCTTCTGTGTATAATGTTCTCCTGATTCTTCTCACTTCATTCAGTACATCCACCTGCTCATCATTTCTTATAGCATAATAGTATTTGATTACATTCACATACCACAACTTTTTCAGCTATTCCCCAGTTAATGGGTATCCCCTCAATTTTGAATTCTTTGACACCACAAAAAGAACTGCTATAATATTTGTGTACAT
Source organism: Trichosurus vulpecula (assembly GCF_011100635.1). NCBI lineage: Eukaryota > Metazoa > Chordata > Mammalia > Diprotodontia > Phalangeridae > Trichosurus > Trichosurus vulpecula. The sequence goes on along the minus strand of NC_050578.1, from coordinate 126,776,046 downwards.
GTAGGTCCTGTCCCCTTTTTTATGATCTCTTTGGGATACAGACCTAGTGGTGCTATTGCAGGATCAAAGGGTATGCACTTCTTTAGCCCTTTGCATATAGTTCTAAATTGTTCTCAAGAATGGTTGGATAATGAACTTATCCATAACTGTTCATAACTGTTAATGTCCCAATTTTCACACATATTTTCCAACATTTATTATCTTCATTTTCTATTATATTAGCCAATCTGATAAGTGTCAGAGTTGTTTTAATTTGCATTTCTCTAATTAATAGTGATTAAGAATATTTCTTCATATGACTATAGATAGCTTTAATTTCTTCATCTGAAAAACTTCCTCTTCTTTTCCATTAACAATATACAAATTGGGGAATGACTTGTATTCTTATAAATTTGACTCAGTTCTCTATATGTTTGAGAAATGAGGCCTTTATCAGAAACACTGGCTGTAAAAAACAGTATGCCAGTTTTATACTTTCCTTCAAATTTTAGTTGCATTTTGTGTGTTTTCCCTTCTCCATAGATGAGATAGGTAAACTATTCATTGCTCTCTCAATTTGATTATGGTATTACCCTTTATGTCTAGACCTTGTACCCATTTTTACGTTATCTTGGCATATAACTGTCATGTATAACTTCGCATTGAATTAATTTATGCACTAGTCAAGTTGTGGAGAAGAATTTTGACCAATGGAATGAATCATGAGAAAGAAGAAACAGAACCAAAAAAAAAAAAACAACAACCCAAAAACAAAAACAAAAGAGAAGCAAAAAAGGCGAGCATGTAGTGCGCCTCGATCTGTATTCAAACTTCACAGTTCTTTCTCTAGATGAGGATAGCATTCTCCATCTTGAATCCTCTGGAGTTGTCCTTGCCCCTTAGGTTGCTGAGAAGAGTGCAGTATGTCAGGGTTGGTCCTCACGGGATCCATATATCTGTGGCTGTGCACAACGTTCTCCTGGCTCTGCTCCGCTCACTCAGCATTATGTCGTGTAGGTTTTTCCAGGTTGTTACGAAGTCTGCATCATCCCCATTTCTTATGGCACAACAGTATTCCATCACCTTCATATACCACAGCTTGTTCAGCCATTCCCCAATTGATGGGCATCCCTTTGATTTCCAATTCTTGGCTACCACAAAAAGAGCTGCTATAGATATCCTTGTACATCCCTTCTTTGATTTTCAAAATTTCTAATTTGGTATTAAATTAAGGACTTTATTATTTTTCTATTTTTTTGTAGGCCAATTGATTGATTTTCTCTTTCACTGTTTTAACTCATGTAAGCATTTAGAGATATAAAATTTCTCCAAAGTACTGCTTTGGCTGCATCCCACAAATTTTAGTGTGTTACCTCATTACGGTCATTCTCTCTGATGAAATTCTTATTTCTATGATTTGTGATTTGACCCCTTCATTCCTTATGATTAGATAAATTAGTTTCCAATTAACTTTTAACCTATATTTTTCACAGCTCTTTACTATATGCATTTTTATTGCATGCTGATTTGAAAGGGATGCATTTAATATTTCTGCATTTCAGCATTTGAATATGAGGTTTTTATACCCTAAGACAGTGGGTTTTTGTGTAGGTACCATGTACCACTGAGAAAGAAAGGTATATTCCTTTTTATCCCCATTCAATTTTCTCCAGAGGTCTACCCTATCAAACTTTTCTAAAATTCTATGCACCTCCTCAACTTCTTTTTTCATTTATGTTGCTGTTAACGTTTTCCAGTTCTGAGAGAAGGAGGTTGAGCTCCCCCACTAGTATAAATGTACTGCCTATTTCTTCTGTAATTCACTTGACTTCACCTCTAAGAACCTGGATGGAATGCCACTTGGTGCATATATGTTTAGTACTGATATTACTTCATTGAGTATGGCACCCTTTAGCAAGATGTAGTTTCTTTCCTTGTCTCTTTTAATTAAATCTATTTTTGCTTTTGTTTTGTCTAAGATCAGGTTTGCTAACCATGCTTTTTTTTCTTCTTCTGAAACATAATTCTTCATCTGAAACATAATTTATTCTACTCCAACCTTTTACCTGTACTCTCTTTGAATCTTTCTGCTTCAAATGTCTTTCTTGTAAACATCACATTATAGGATTCTGTTTCTTAATTCACTCCTATATTTACTTCAGCTTTATGGGAGAATTTGTCTCATTCCTGTTCATGGTTGTGATTACTAATTGTGTATTTCCCTTCATCTGACTTTATCCCTGCTTATACTTTTCACTTTTGTCACCCTGTTCCTCCTTACCAGTGTTGTGCTTCTGACCATCACTTCCTTGAATCTGCCTTCCCTTCTATCACTTCCCCCTCCCTTTTCTTTCCTCTTTCCTCTCCTACTTCTGCCCTCCCTTCTATCACTCCCTCAATTTTCTTTTCCTTTTCCTTTCCTACTTCGCTAGAGCATAAGATAAATTTCAATACCAAATTGTTTGTGTTATTACATCTTTGAGCCAAATCTGAAGAGTGTAAAGTTTGAACAAAGCTCATCCTCTCCCTTCTTTCCCTCTACTCTAATAAGTCTTTCATGCTTCTTCATGTGATATAACTTACCCCACTCTGCCTCCCCCTTTCCTCTTCTCCCAGGACAAACCTTTTGTTACTCTTTTTTATCATCACATCTATGCCAACCTATACTCACACTCTCTGTCTCCTCCTTCTAAATCTACTAATAGAGATATACTTCTTAAGAATTACAACATCATCTTCCCAAGTTGCAATGCAAACAGTTTGCCTTTCTTAAATACCATGTTTGTTTTGTTGTTTTCTGTTTCCCTTTTTATGCTTCTCTTGAGTCTTGTATTTGAAGATCAGATTCTCTATTCAGCTCTGGTCTTTTCATCAGAAAAGTTGGAAAGTTCCCTATTTCATTGAATTTCTATCTTTTCCCCTGGGGGAAAAATGCTCAGTTTTGCTGGGTAGTTGATTCTGCATCTTAATCCAAGCTACTATGCCTTAAAGAATATCATATTACAAGCTCTCTGATCTTTTAAGGTAGAAGCTGCAAGGTCCTGTGTAATCTTTACTGTGCTTCCATAACATTAGAACTGTTTTTTTATGGCAGCTTGCAATATTTTCTATTTTACCTGATAATTCTGGAATTTGCCTACAATATTCTTTGGCATTATCAACTTGGGATCTCTTTCACAGGTGCTTGGTGGATTCTTAAATGAATATTTTACCCTCTGGTTCTAGGACCTCAGGGAAATTTTCCTTGATGATTTCTTGGAAGATGCTGTCCAGGCTCTTTTTTCATCATGGTTTTCAGGTAGACAAATAATTTTTAAATTATCTCTCCTGGATCTATTTTACAAGTCAATTGTTTTTCCAGTGGAGTATTTTACATTTTCTTCTGTTATATCTCCTTTTGGTTCTGCTTGTCTGATTCTTGATGTCTCATAGTCATTAGCTTACATTTGCCCAATTATAATTTTCAAGGAATTATTTTTCAGTTACCGTTTGTACCTCCTTTTCCATTTGGATAAGAATTTTATAATAAAAATTATTTTTTAAAATTGTTTTTAGTTTTCAACATTCACTTCCATAAGATTTTGAGTTCCAAATTTCACCCATCACTCCCCTCCCCCACCCCAAGATGACGTGCATTCTGATTACCTCTTCCCCCACTCTGCCCTCCCTTCTATCACCACCCCCCTCTCTTATCCCATTCCTTTCTATGTTCCTGTAGTGAAAGACAGATTTCTATGTCCCGTTGCTTGTGTATCTTAATTCACAGTTGCATGTAATTTTTTTTAACTTTTGTTTTTAAAACTTTGAGTTTCAAATTCTCTCCTCTCCTCTCTCCCCACCAACCCTCATTGGGAAGGCAAGCAATTCGATTTAAGTTATACATGTGGAGTCATGCAAAACACTTTCATAATAGTCATGTTATGAAAGACTAACTATATTAACTTGACCCCCCATTTATTCTATTTTCTCCTTTGACCATGTTGCTCCTCAAAAGTGTTTGTTTCTGATTACCCCTTTCCCCTATTTGCCCTCCCTTCTATCACTCCCTGCTTTCTTATCCCTCCCCCTGACCCAATTGAGTTTATTATTCCCTTCTTAAGCCAAATTCAATGAGAGTAAGATGCACTCATTCCCTCTCACTTCTCCCTCTTCCACTCCACTGTAAAAGCTTTTTCTTGCCCCTTTTATGTGAAATAATATATCCCATCCTACCTTCCCCTTTCTCCTTCTCTCCTATTCAGCTCTTGTCTTTGCATGAAAAATACTTGAAACTCCTCTATTTCATTGAATATCCATTTTCCCCATGAAGGATTATATTCAGTTTTGCTAGGCAGATGATTCTTGGTTGCAATCCTAGATTTTTGACTTCTGGTATATCATATTCCAAGCCCTTTGATCTGATAATGTAGAAGCTGCTAAATCACATCTTATCCTGCTTGTGTTTCAATAATATTTGAATTGTTTCTTTCTGGCAGCTTGCCATATATTCTGCTTGAACTTGGGAACTCTGGAACTTGACTACAATATTCCTAGTACTTTTCCTTTTGGGATCTCTTTCAGGAGATGATTGGTGCACTCTTTCAATTTCTATTTTACCCAATGGTTCTACAATACCAGGGCAGTTTTCATTGATAATTTCTTGAAAGATGATGTCTAGGATCTTTTTGTTATCGTGGCTTTCAGGTAATCCAATTATTTTTAAATTATCTCTCCTTCATCTATTTTCCAGGTCAGTTTTTTACCCAATGAGATATTTCACATTGTCTTCTATATTTTTAAAATTCTTTTAGTTTTATTTTAACATTTCTTGGTTTATAGTTTTTAAGGAATCATTTACTTGGGGAGCTTTTGGACCTTGTTTTCTATTTGGCCAATTCTATTTTTTTATGTATCAAAAAAGAGGAGGAGGAGGACTAGGAGGAGGAGGAGAAGGAGGAGGAGGAAGAAGATGAGAAGTAGGAGGAGGAGCAGGAGAAGGAGAAGGAGGAGGAGGAGAAGAAGGAGGGGGAGGAGGAGGAGGAGGAGTCTGGAAAGCATCTTTCAAGAAATCATCAAGGAAAACTGCCTTGAATTCTGAGAACCAGAGGATAAAATAGTCTTCTAAAGAATCCACCAATCACCTCCTGAAAGTGAGGTAAAATTGAAAACACCAAAGAATATTCTAGCCAAATTCCAGAATTATCAGGTAAAAGAGAAAATACTGCAAGCAGCCATAGAGAAGTAATTCAAATATTGTGGAACCAAAGTCAGGATTATGGAGGACCTTGTACCTTCTACCTTAAAAGATCAGAGGTTCTGGAATATGATATTCTGTAAGGCAAAGGGGATTAGATTACAACCATGGATCAACTACTCAGTGAAACTGCTCATAATATTTCACGGGAGGGACATTCAATGAAGTGTTGGGCTTCCAGACTTTCCTGATGGAAAGACCAGAGCTAAACAGAAAATGTCATTTTCAAATATAAGACTGAAGAGAGGTATAAAAAGGTAAACAGAAAAAGGAAAAAATGTTATTCAATAGGACAAACTGTTTACATCCCTGCATGGGAAAATGATACTTATCACTCTTGAGAACTGTATTTTTAATTATATTATTTAGAAGGTAAATATATAGACAGAGAGAGTAGGTTTAAGGTGACTTTGATGTGATGATTAAAAAACCTAATTAAGTGGGGAATAGGAATTATAATGGGGGAAGAGGAAAGGGGAAGGAAAAAATGGGTAAATTATATCATGTGAAGAGGCACAAAAACATATAACTGTAGAGAGAAAGAAGGGAGGGAGATGAGCATTGTTTGACCCTTACTATCATCAGATTTGGCTCAAGGAGGGAATAACATACTCAGTTCAGTATATAAATCTAAATTGCGCTATAGGCAGTAGGAAGGGAAAGGGGAAAGAAAGTGTGGGGGGTTGTTGGCAAACAAAATGGGCTCTTGGCACTCAGTTCAACCAAGTGCCCTTGAAGAGTTTGGCCTTTGTTTCCTTGATTAGATTGGGAGTCCTTGGTGACCTTCTTGCCTCAGGAGAGGGCCTAGTTTACACATGGGTTTGAGTTACATGTTTGGGACATCAGAGGCTTTTAGACTACATGGATTTATGTCACCTCTTTGTGATGATTTTAGGTCATGTGGGTGAGATATAAAACCAGGGGTTGGCTTTCTCTTTTTCAGAGATCTTACCCACAGCCATGGTGGTGTGCATGACTCTGGGCCAGCCCTTGTTGTGAGCTCCTGGACTGAACCTAAATGTTGGTAACTATGAATTGTATTTGGTCTGTCTGTCGACATTTGTAATTTGTTTGTAATTTGCTCTGAAGTTCAGGGTGCTGGATTTTTCCCCTCAACTAAGTGAATGATATCTGTATGCTGGATTAAACCTGTCAGCTTGTAAACTTGTCAACCACTTAACGTTTCTTTCCTTAGTAAAGCAGATCAAAAGAATCTAGACTTTGGCAGCATTCTTGTTGTTGGGCTTGTGTTGGTCTTTCACCCCCACAACAGTGGCTAGCCGGATTGTTGAAACAAGGGGTAATAGAATGGAATGCAGATTGAGGAAGCTATTGGTTAAAAGAAAAACTCTAATGAGGAGGGAAAAAGAAAAAGAGGAAAAAAATTAATGGAGGGGAGAGGATGGAGAAAAGGACACAGATAGTAATCACAACCATGAATGTGAACAGGATGAACTCTCCCATAGAACTGAAATGGATAGCAAAATGGATTAAAAACCATAATCCTACAATATGTTGTTTACAAGAAACACATTTGAAACTGAGGGATACACACAGGGTAAAGGTGAAAGGCTGAAGTAGAATACATTATGCTTCAGCTGAATTAAAAAAAAAAGCAGGAGTAGCAATCCTGATCTCAGACAAAGCAAAAGCAAAAAAATAGCTCTCACTAAAAAAGATAAGGAAGGAAACTACATCCTGCTGAAAGGTATCATAGACAAATTAAACAATATAATTACTAAACATATATATACCAATACTTAATTTATCTAACTTTTCTAAAATTATGTTGACTTCTCTAACTCCTTTCTTGATTATTTTGTAGTTATATTTATCTAGTTTAGAGGGCAGAAGTTTGCGGTCCTCCACTAGCATAGTTTTGCTGTCTACTTCTTCCTGTAACTCCCTTAACTTCTCCTCTAAGAATCTGGCTTTTAAAAAATGAAGGAGAAAATCAAATTACCAGTATCAAAAATGAAAAAGGTGCATTTGCCACCAAAGAAAAGGATATCAAAACAATAAATAGGAACTATTTTGCCCAATTGTATGCCAATAAATTTGACAATCTTAGGGACATGGATGAATGTTTACAAAAATATAATTTGCCTTGATTGACAGAAGAGAAAATAAAATACTTAAATAACCCCATTTCCAAAAAAAAAATGAATAACCCATCAATGAACTCCCTAGGAGAAAATCTCCAGGGCCAGATGGATTTACAAGTGAATTCTATGGAAGATTTTAAGAACAATTAATTCCAATACTACATAGACTATTTGGGAAAATAGGTGAAGAAGTAGTCCCACCAATTTTTTTTTTATGATACAAATATGGTACTGAAATCTAAACCAGAAAGAGTCAAAAGAGAGAAAGAAAATTATAGACTAATTTCCCTAAAGAATATAAGATGAAAAAAATAAACAAAAAAGCAGCAAAAATGTTACAGCAACTTATGAGAATAATACACTATGGCCAGGTATGATTTATACAAGGAAGGCAGTACTGATTAAATATTAAGAAAACTATCAGAATGATTGACAATATTAACAACAAAATTAACAGAAGCCATATGATTATCCCAATAGATGCAGAAAAAGCTTTTGACAAAATACAATACCCATTCCTATTAAAAAACAGTAGAAAGTATAGGAATAAATGACGTCTTCCTTAAAACAAGTAACATCTACCTAAAACCATCAAGAAACATTATAGGTAAAGAGAACGAGCTAGAAGCATTTCCAAGAAGACCGAGCATGAAACAAGAGTGTCCGTTATCACCACTGTTATTCAGTATGGTACTGGAAACATAACTTTAGCAATAAGAGACGAAAAAGAAATTGAAGAGATTAGAATAGGCAAAGAAGAAACAAAGCTATCAATCTCTGCAGATATTATAATTCATTTAGAGAATCCTAGAGAATCAAGTAAAAGTACTTGAAATAATAAACAACATTAGAAAAGTTGCAGGATATAAAATAAATCCACATAAATCATCAACATTCTATATGTTACTAAGAAAGCCCGATAGCAAGAGATAGAAAGAGAAATTACATTTAAAGTTACTGTAGCTATTATAAAATATTTGGGAGTCTACCTGACAAAACAAACCCAAGAACAATATGAACACCCTTACAAAACACTTTTAACACAATAAAGTCAGGTCTAAATAATTGGAAAAAACATCAGTTGCTCATGAGTAGGCTAAGCTTATATAATAAAAATTACAATTCTACCTATATTATTTTACACATTCAGTGCCATACCAATCAAACTACCAAAAATTATTTTATAGAACTAGAAAAAAACAATAAAATGCCTCTGGAAGAACAAAAGATCCAGAACATCAAGGGTATTAACGAAAAGAAATGCAAGGCAAGGTGGGCTAGCTATACCAGATCTTAAACTGTATTATATAGCAACAATAATCAAAACTACTTGGTACTGGCTAAGAAATAGAGTGGTGGATCAGTGGAATAGGTTAGGGACAGGAGACACAGTTGTCAATGACTGTAGTCATCTACTATTTGATAAACCCGTAGACTTCAGCTTCTGTGAAAAGAACTTACTATTTGACAAAGACTATTGAGAAAAATGGAAAGTAGTATGGCAAAAACTATTCATAGATGAACAACACACTATACCAAAATAAAGTCAAAATGGGTACACAATTTATATATAAAGGCTGATACTATAAGCAAATTAGGAAAGCAATGAATAATTTACCTGTCATATTTACAGAGAACAGAGGAATTTATGACCAAACAAGAGATAGAGAACATTATGAAATGCAAATGCATAATTTTTATTATAGTAAATGGAAAAGGTTTTTGCACAAACAAAGCCAATGCAACCAGGATTAGGAGGGAAGCAGAAAACTGGGGCGGGGGGAGTGGAATTTGCAACTGATGTCTTAGGTAAAGGCCTCATTTTTAAAATACATGGAACAGTGACTCAAATTTATAAGAATACGAGTCATTCCTCAATTGATCAATGTTCAAAGGAAGTAGACCACCTATTTTCAGATTGGCCATAGTGTATTATTGTCACGACAAATTGCTGTAATTTTTTCAGATCTGTTTTCAAATAAAGAAATTAAAGCTATCCATAGTCATATGAAAAATTCTCTAAATCATTATTGACTAGAGAAATGCAAATCAAAAGAAATCTGGGGTACCAAATCACACCTGTCAGATTGGCTTACATGACAAAACAGGAAAATTACAAATGCTAGAGAAGATATGGGGAAAATGGAACACTAACGCATTGTTGGTGTAGTTGTGAACTGATCCAACCATTTTGGAAAGCAATTTGGAACTATACCCAAAGGGTTATAAAAATGTGTATATCCTTTGACCCAGCAATAGTATTTCTAGGTCTGTATCACAAAGAGATCATACAAATTGGAAAAAGAACTCACATGGACAAAGATAATTATAGCAGCTCTTTTTGTGGTGTTAAATAATTGGAAATTGAGGGGATCTCCATCAGTTAGGGAATCGCTGAACATGTTGTGGTATATGAAAGTAATGGAATGCTATTGTGCTATAAGAAAAGATGAGCAGGCAGATTTCAGAAAAACCTGGAAAGACTTGAATGAACATATGCTGAGTGAAGTGAGCAGAATCAGGAGAATATTGTACGCAGTAACAGCCACAATGTGTGATGACTAACATTGGTAGACTTATCTCTTCTTATCAATGTAAGGATACAAGACAACTCCAAAGAACTCATGATGGAAAATGCTGTCCACATTCAGCAAAAGAACTATGGAGTCTGAATGCAGATTGAGGAATATTATTTCTCTCTCTCTCTCTCTTTTCTTCTTTTTCTTTTTTTTTTGTTTGTTTCTTCTTTCTTGTTGTTTCTCCCATTGGTTCTAATTCTTCTTTATAACATGGCTATTGTGAAAGTAGGTTCAATATGAATGTATATGTAGAGGCTACGTGAAATTACCCACCATCTTGAGGTGGTAAATTGAAACTCAAGTTCTTACAGAACTGAATGTTGAAAACTAAAAATAATTAAATAAATTAAATATTTAAAGAAATATGGCTACAATTTCTGCTTTCATCTTCATAGGGCTTTATTCTACCTTCCTCATCATATGTTCCAAACAAGTTGGTCTTTTCCTTGTTCTTCATATACAACTTTCCATTCCCATCACCCTAACTTTGCATTCCCATCTCCCATCACCTATGCCTAGAATATCCCTTCCTCACTTCTGCTTCATATAATCTGTCTTACTTTGAGGGAATCTAGTGAATCCCACTGACTCCTTCTTGCCACTCTGCTGAATCTACCACAAGTTTCCTTTCTATTCATTTGTGGGTGTAATGCAATTTCTGTCTTGTGTGAAAGCCTTGTTGCAATGTTTGAACTGAGATCTGCATGACTGGAAACCTGGACTACCTCTACCTGCTCCTTAGATAACTTTACTAAGAACATAGTTTATGCTCACCAGAAACCTGGTCAGATTTGAAGATCACTGCAAGGAGTTTTCTCACAATTATATATTAAAATTCAAGAAACCCATATTTTTTTTTCCTGAAAAGTGGCCTCATACTAATCAATCAGTTATGGTTTCCATGTTGCTTTGATTGAATATAGACACTTGAGGGGAGTGGGACACCTCTTGTTCTGATTTCAGGGAATTGCACTGGTTAGCTCCCCCTACATCTACACGGAAAGTCCCTAATCTTTCCTCCAGTTAGAAATCATATTACCTAATTTTTCATCCTGTTTTTTTTCTTTTCAGTAATTGGTCTTCTTTATTAACTATTTTTAATGTACAAAACTCAGTTTTTTCCCTATATTTCTAGCCCAGTGCCAAAGCCGAGGAAGACCTGGCCCCAATTTGTTATGCAATTGGCATACATTGCTTAATAAGTAAATATGCTTGGAACCTTTATTTCCTCTGTCATTTCATCTTTACCCACCATTCCTTCAAGGTTCATCTCAAGTGACATCATGTACATGGAGTGTTTCCTCATCTTTTCAATTGCTAGCACCTTGAAGAACCCCATGGTAGGGAGAAAGTTATTCAATTTACTTCAATTAACTAATTCAACAAGTATACTAGAAGTTGAGGATGTAAAAAGTCATGAAACAGCTCTTGATCTCAAAGATCTTATCTTTTTTTAATCTTCTTTTGATGTCTTTTGATTGCTGTCCCTTCCAAACATATCTCTTCTTTCTATTCTTGCATGTAATGACCCTTTCCTTGTAACGAGGAAAAATAAATAAGTGGAGGAAATTAACTTGTCTATTACTAGAAATCCACAATTTAAAAAAAACGTAAGGAGAGCTCACCCATCAAAACTAGCATTTCCTGAGTCAAGCAACATGATTAATATGTAAGGATCTCCCAAGTAGGTATAGTAATCAGAGGAGTCTGGGGTGAATAATAAAGAATAGTTTTAGTGCTTTGGGTATATTTATCTCAGAGATATCTCAATATATCTCAGGGTGAAGAAAATCACCCAATCCTGGGGGAAAGAATATGAGCTTTTGTGTCAAATAGGAACACATCCAGACAACATCACTAGATGTTGGCATTAAGGGCAAAGTGATTTCTTCTTGGCAACTACATCCTTTTTTAATATCCTCAAGCTTTTTTTAAATGTTTGGGATTTCATAATTCTGAGCTAGATATATGTCAACCACATTGCTGAGTGAAAATCAAAGCAAAAAATGAATCACTATGATCATACATAATTATGTGGATCATTACTACTCCATGGAATCCCACCACCTATCTCTACTCCAAGACAAAAATTGGTCATTATAATTCTCTTTTCTTTGTTAATTTATATTAACATATGTGACACAAAGCATCCTGGCCCCCACTGCTTAAAGAGAAGGAAGTCTTTCCCTTTAAGCAGCTCAATTCATGGTATTCATTTTGTGAGTGAACTAGGACCTCCATCCTCTAGAGTCTAGAGTCTTGACAAATGTAGAAAAAGACTGTAAGATAAGAAGCACTGCAGAAAAATGAATGGTTGGCTCAGTCTCTCACCAGTTTTATTGATGAAGGCAATGAATCAAAGCAGGCTATACCCCCACCTTACCCCACCCATGGTTTAAAAAGTATCCATGTAATGTAGTATAGATATAACTAAGAAAGTCCAGGTTATGCTACATACATACATACATGAACATACACATACACATATATGTATGTATATATATGTATATATACAAACATATACATACATGAATACAGATGTATTTGATATACATATGCCAAACAGCCCAGGTTATACATATGTTCTTTTTTCCCTTTCTTTCATTATGTAATTATTTATTTAATATTTTTAGTTTTCAGCATTAATTTTCACAAGAGTTTGAATTGCAAATTTTCTCTCCATTTCTAACCTCCCCCCACTCCAAGATGGCATATATTCTGATTGCCCCCTTCTCCAGTCAGTCCTCCCTTCTGTCACCCCACTCCACCCCATCCCCTTTTCCCTTACTTTCTTGTAGGGAAAGAAAGATTTATATGCCCCACTGCCTGTATATCTTATTTCCTACTTGCATGCAAAAACTTTTTTTTGAGCATCTTCTTTTAAAACTTTGAGTTCCAAGTTCTCTTCCCTCTTCCGTCCCCACCCACCCTCCCTAAGAAGGCAAGCAATTCAACATAGGCCACATGTGTATCATTATGCAAAACCCTTCCACAATACTCATGTTGTGAAAGACTAGCTATATTTTGCTCCTTCCTATCCTATCCCCCTTTATCCAATTTCTCCCTTGACCCTTTCCCTTTTTGAAAGTGTTTGTTTTTGATTACCTCCTCCTCCTATCTGCCTTCCCTTCTATCCTCCCCTTTTTTATCTCCATCCTCCTTTTTTCCTGTGGGGTAAGATACCCAATTAGTGTGTATGTTATTCCCTCCTCAGGTCAAATCCAATGAGAGCAAGATTCACTCATTCCCCCTCACCTGCCCCCTCTTTCCTCTCAACAGAACTGCTTTTTCTTGGCACTTTGATGTGAAATAATTTACCCCATTCTATCTCTCCCTTTCTCCCTCTCTCAATATATTCCTCTCTCATCCCTTAATTTTATTTTATTTTTTTTTTAGATATCATCCCTTCATATTCAACTCACCCTGTGCCCTCTGTCGATATATATATATATATGTATATATATATGTATATACATATATGTATACACACACACATGTATACGTATATATACATATGTATTCCCTTCAGCTACCCTAATCCTGAGGTCTCATGAATTATACACATCGTCTTTCCATGTAGGAATGTAAACAAAACAGTTCAACTTTAGTAAGTCCCTTGTGATTTCTCTTTCTTGTTTACCTTTTCATGCTTCTCTTTATCCTTGTGTTTGAAAGTCAAATTTTCTATTCAGGTCTTGTGTTTTCACTCAGAAAGCTTGAAAGTCCTTTATTTTATTGAAAATCCATATTTTGGCTTTTGGAGCTCTTTTGCCATTTGAGTTAGTCTATTTTTAAGGTGTTGTTTTCTTCAGTATTTTTTGGGTCTCCTTTAGTGAGTCATTGACTTGTTTTTCATGGTTTTCTTGCATCATTCTCATTTCTCTTCCCAATTTTTCCTCTACTTCTCTAACTTGATTTTCCAAATCCTTTTTTGAGCTTTTCCATGGCCTTAGACCAGTTCATGTTTTTCTTGGAGGCTCTTGATGTAGGCTCTTTGACTTTGTTGAATTCTTCTGGCTGTATGTTTTGGACTTCTTTGTCACCAAAGAAAGATTCTAAAATCTGAGTCTGAATCTGCGTTTGTTTTCACTGCCTGGCCATGTTCCCAGCCAACTTACTTGGCCCTTGAGTTTTTCGTAGGGGTGTGACTGCTTGTAGATTAAAGAGTACTTTGTCTCAAGCTTAAGGGGCTGCAATGCTGTTTTCAGAGTTATTTCTATACAGCAAGCACTGCCAAAGAAGCACTCCTCCTCCCCCAAGAATGACAACTCGGACCATGACTCAGATCTAAAGCAGGCTCTACACTCCCACTCAGATCCACCACTTAATTCCTCCCACCAGTTGGGCCTGGGGCCAGAAGCAACTGCAGCTGTGATTCTGTAGCTGTACCACCTCAGCCACCCCCAGGGTGGTGGCCTAATTGAGAACTCTTTTTACTCTGTCCCTGCAGCTTTTCCCACTAACCTTCTCTGTTGTCTTGGTGTTTGTGGGTTGAGAAGTCTGATAACTGCCACAGCTCACTGATTCAGGGCTCTAGGGCATGTTCTGCCCAGCTGCCAGTCTGGTTGGTCTAGACACTGGGTTCTGCTCTGCTCTGCTCCCAGCTCTGTGTGTGATAGACCTTACCCAGCGACCATCCAGGCTGTCCTGGGCTGGAGCCCTGCTTCCCTTTGCTATTTCATGGGTTCTGCAGTTCTAGAATTTGTTGAGAGCCATTTTTTATCAGTGATTAGAGTGTCCTAGGGGAGAGCCCCAGGCAAGTCCCTGCTTTCCAGCCACCATCTTGGCTCTGCTCCCTGGTTATACATGTATTCATATACATATATATACACCTATTACTAGGTATAGAGTATCAGCAAAGTCTTAATGTGATTTTAACTTCTTAAAGCTTAAAAACGCACAAAAATTTTCAGCTATCCTGTATTATTGGCTATGTACATGACATAAAGCAGCAAATGACAGTATGGCATCCTGGAAGGAATAAGAGAACAGCCAGCTTTGTTATTTGTATATGACATTGGACACAACATTCAATCACTCTGAGTCCTTTCTTCATCTTTAGGAAAATGAAACACATAGACTAGATTTTTAATGTCCTTTTTATATCTAAATAGGTCATCTTTGAGTTGAAATATCTTCATATACATTTATTCTAAGTGTGAAACATACTTTCTTTTCTTTTATGCCTTTTTGATATGGTGTGCTTTACATATTTTGCACATGCAAATGAATGATTAATACATAGAATGAAGGTATTAAAATTAATGTTACACAGGTAAGAACTTAAATAATTTAATTACCAAAGACTTTTCAAAGCCTTTTATTAGAATTATAAATATGGTGTTAGAAAAGACCTCAGGGATCATTTAGCCTAAATGCTTCATTTTCAGATAAGAAAACTTAACTCCACAGGGAATAAATAATTTACCCAAGATCACACAGAATGGCAGACCTGGGAGAAGTATTTTACAAGTATTTTGATAGACCATTTACTAAATTACAAGAAGCTTAGTTTATTGTTTTGTTATAAGGCATAATTTGAAGTCAAGAAAAAGGATCAAATAAATAAAAATTATAACAGCATAAGGACACAAACAAATAACAATTATCCTTTTTAGATCAAGGATCACTATGATTTAATTAAGAATAATACAGAATGTTTCATTAATTAAATCATAACCCACACAACTCATTAATTAACAAGTTTGATCCCATGTGTAAAATATAACAAACACTTTATACGGCTAAGAGAAGTAAGAACATGTGTCCATGTCAGCTGGGTTTTCATCTACTCAAAGGGAACAAAAGAAAAGGTTATCCAAAATTTTAGAATAATTGACAAAATGGGTAATCCCTGTCCAGAGAGATATTTCCCTTGGCTATTGGAGAGTTCAAGACGATATTTGCTATGTTAATTAAGCTATTATTCAATGACAGAAACACCCAAGCAATTACTATGGAAACCCCACTGCTCTTTCTATTTCAAAAATACAAAGACACCTTCCTGAAAACAAAAACAAAAACATTCCATGTGACAAACAGTCCCAAATAATCAACAATTTCATATTGTAACAAACTCCTTTGAGGTTAGTAAGACACTTAGGGCATCAGAAAGAGTCATTGTACTTCCTTTAAAAAAATTAGAGAAATAAGTGGATGCAATAGAAAATGGAGCTTACTGATTTCAAAAATGAAAATACAGGAAACAATGTCAAAAGGTGTTCATTTTATTCCATAATTTATTTCCATAATTCCATTATGGAAAATTGGGATTTAATTGTTTTTTATAATAACCTGGCAACTAAGTGCACTGTTACACTTAGAGAAGGATCTGCCTAAATCTTTTTATATCATTTCATATTTTCTTCTTTTAATTTCTCATAATTTAAGCCAAAAGGTGTGGCAAGGGCCATTTGTGTATCATTTCATTATTCACATCTTTGTTGTATTATATCCAATTAGTTAGTTATATCCAATACCATAAAAAAAATCACTTTTCCCTCCATTTTACTAGCCCAGACCAAAATAGTAACATTGGAACACACAAAACCAACCTATTTCACATAGGTATAAAACCACAACACCACAGCTGTTAAGTTGTAGTTGTGAAGTTATTTAAAAGCTAAATGAAGGAGTTTTTTATTTAATTGTAAGGCAATAGAAAATCACTAGTGTTTATGCAGTAGAAAAGTGATATGATCAGACCTGTGCTTAAGGATAATCACTTTGTCAGCAGTCAGAAAGATTGGTTGAATTTGCAAGAGACTTAGGAGACCAATTAGGAGGCCATGGCAATTACGTAAGAGAGATGTGATGAAGACCTGAACTAAGGTAGTAGAGAAGAGAGGATAGATATGAGAGATATTATGGAGATGGAAATAGTAAAACTTGGCATATGATTGGCTATGTGGGGTGAGACATGAAAAAGAAACTGGAAGAATGGTAGTGCCTTCAAGAGATACAAGGAAGTTTGGGTGAGGGATAGGTTTTTGGGGAAAAGGTACTGAGGTCTCTTTTGTTATACCTAGACTAAATGGAAATAACCACTAAACAATTGGTGATATAGAAGTGAAATTCAAGAGAGAGAATGGAGCTAGAAACAGAGACTTCTTAATCAATGGGAAAGATTGATAAGGTCATTGAGAGGATGTAGAGAGAGGAAACTAGAGGGCATAAGATGGGGTCTTGGAGAACACTCACATTTAGGGGAGTTGATATGGGAAGATGAACCAGCAAAAACGACTGAGAAGGAAGAGTTGGATAGGAGTACCAAGTGAGAACAGTGTCAGGAATCAATCAACAATTTTTATTAAGTGGCTGCTATGTAAAAGGTACTCTGCAAAACAGCAGAAATGCAAGTAAAAAGTCATAATCTCTATGTGGAAGGAGCTTTCATGGTAAGGTGTGCATGTGTGTGTGTGTGTGTGTCTGTGTGTGTGTGTGTGTGTGTGTGTAGAAAATAAGTAAATATATGCACATACAACACTAATCTATAAAGCAAATAAATAAAAAGGGGGTTACACACAAGGCACAAAACTTTTAGAGAATCAATAAAGGCTTCATGAAGATGATGCAGGGGCTACATCTTAAAGAAAGAGAGTGAGTCTATCAATTAGATGTGAGGAAAGTTTCTATTCCAGGCTTATATGACAGCCATTAAAAGGCACAGAGATGGGAGATGAAGTGTCATATATAAAGAACAAAGGGATGGAGGGAGTTTTCCCTTTTGTCAAACACAACAGATAGGTCAAAAAGGATAAAAATACCATAAGATGTAGTAATTAAGACATCATTGGTAACATTAGAGAGAGTGGCAGTTGAATTATGATTTCAGAAACCAGACTACAGAGAGTTTAAAAGAAAATGAGAGAAGAGGAAATGGAATACCACATGGTAGATGACTTTTGTCAAGAACTTTAGCCATCAAAGGGAAAGGCATGGATACATGAAATGAGGCTTTGTTAAGTATAGGGGAAAATGAGGTTTCTAGGCATCAGAGCAGCAATCAGAAGATAGGAAAATGTTGACAACTAATGAGAAAGTGGCAGTGATAGAATGGAAAATCTACTGGAGAAGACAGGATGATATGGAATGAATAGTTAAGTATCAGATTTCACAATTAATAGTAATAATAATGATAACAATAAAATTAGTGGCATTTATATATGACTTTAAGAATCACAAAGTACTTTACAAATGGCATCTCATTTTATCCTCACACCAACCCTTGGAGAAAGGTGTTATTATTATCGCAACTTTACAGAAGAAGAAACTAGGGTAAACAGATATTGTTACTTTGCCCAAAGTAATAGAGTTTATCTGAAAAAAAGTTCTTTACCTGGAAAACTGATTGAGGAGTGATGATTTAAGAATCATTGGGCTACTTGAAAGGCACTACAAAGCAAAAGAGCCTAGCAATCATGTTTCAGGAAATTGTAAAGGAAAACTTCCCAGATATCTTAGAACCAGAGGGCAAAAAATAAATTGAAAAACAAATTAATCAGTCACCTAATGAAAGAGTTCCTAAAATGAAAGCTCCTAGGAATATTGTAGCCAAATTACAAAGTTCCCAGGTCAAAGTGAAAATATTTCAAGCAGCCAGAAAGACACAATAAATTGGGGAATGGCTGAACAAGTGGTGGTATATGACTGTGATAGAATACTATCAGAAATGAGGTGTAGGATGGTTTTAGAAATACTTAGGAAGGCTTATATAAACTGATACAAAGTGAAGTGAGAAACAGAAAAAAACACCATTCACAATAACAACAATATTATAACAATGACCAACTGTGAAAGACTTAGCCACTTTGATAAATAAAATGACACGAGATAATTTCAAAGGACCCATGAGGACCAATGCTATCAACCTTCAGAGAGACCTGATGAATTCCAAGAGCAGATTAAAGCAGACTTTTTTTCTTACTTCTTTGTTTCTAATATAGAAATATTTGCATACCTTCATGTGTATAATTATTATCCTATTGCTTTCCTTCTCGATGGGGAGAGGGGGTTGGAGGAAGCACACCAATTGAGAGTCATTATATTTAAATGTTGTTGCTTGATAGATTCACAGGCACCTAGTGGGAGGGGGACCTTAGGGGCAATCAGTCTGCCATTAAGGAACACAAGGGCATTATGATTAGGAAAGTATGATAACCTTGCATACCTGAATTATTTTTAATTTACTAAGCTAATTATCATAAGGAGACCCTTGTATTCCTTGCCAAATAGAAACTTCACAGTTCATAGACTGGTCAATTATTGGTAAAACATGGAGTCTCTTCTTTCAGCTAGAGCCTAGCAATATGCAAATCCTCACAATAACATTCAATTTGAAAACCAAGAAATATACCCTAAGATTTTTATTATAAGTCTGGACAACAAGGTGCCAAAAATAAATTTTAAAAAGAGTACGATAATTTAATAATATTTATAAAATCATTTTAAAATATGTGACCATACAGTAAATTCCAAATCTAAATTTGTTTTTCTTTAAAAAAAGCAGTTTGGGAATCATGTAAATCTCTTTTTTTCAAGTGTCTATAAAATCTACAAATTTATTTGCATTAAAATGACACCAAATAGCTTAAAGCCTCATTTAAGAATTGTCATCTAACCTAGATAATTTTCCATATACCATGTTTTTTGAACATTTTTAAATTTTTTTCCCTTAAAGAATATGATCACTGCCCCCCAAAAGCCAAAAATAAATAAATATATACATGCATACAAACCTTATTAAATAATCATATTTGGGAAGCCTATTAGTGAACTTGTGGACTTAGTATTGCCTAGTTTTCTTAGTGATTTACATATTGGTAATCATCCCTTTCAGCACTGGTGTTTTCTTTGTAATTAGTTCTTTTAAGTGCATCAAAGCTTTAGCACACATAGATTCATTTGACAGTTTGTTAATTGCTTTTTATGTTGTCATCTTTATGGAAAAGCAGCTTTATGATCTTAAACCTCCAAAACATTTTAATTTCCCTCTCAAGCTTGAGATTAAGTGCTAAGAACTATGGTCAGATTAAATATGTGGAGCTAATTTGGAGATACATTAGGTCTTTTTAAGGCATCACTTGACTTCATGTGTAACATTTCCCAGGCTCTGCTATCTGCTCCATCCCTTCTTGTATAGTATTTGATTCCAAATAAGGTTCCTGAATTAAGGCTGAATGCTAGGTATATTAGATAGATACCCAGTCTTGAGAAAGGAAGGCCTTCTTTCAAATCCCACTTCTGATTCATATACAGAATATGTGACCCTAGGCAAGTTGCTTAACTTCCAACACCCACAGGAGACTCTAATACAAATAAGTTAAAGAAAAAATACTGATCTGCATTGGTTGAATTGAAAGAGGGATCTGACTCACTAGGAGTTCTCTGCATGAAATCATAGAATCTCACAAAAGAAAGGCAAATATATTTCTGAAATACTAATATTCTTAAAGCAGGTTGGCTATAGACAATAAATAAATTCTGAGAACTTAAAATCAGGTATATCAAAAAGCAAAAAAAGGAATTTAGCTAGGCAAAAAAATGAATACTAACAAACTCAAAAATGAGTATCCACAGAGCAGCATCATTTTCCAAAACCCAGTTATATTGAATGATTTTTTTTACCATACCATGAAATAACCATTTATTCATTTAACTGTGAAGATAGAAGGGGATAAAATTAAAATATTAATGGTTAGAAAAGATCATAAAGTTCACTTAGTCCAACTACATCTTTCAATTTAACTCAACAAGCATATGAGATACAAAGACATAATCAAATTGGTCTCCAACATCAAGAAGTTTATATTTTACCAGAAGGTAGATGTCACAATGGATAGGGTATTGAATATGGAGTCAGTAAGACCTAAATTCAAATTCTGCCTCAGATACTTTATTGGCAATTATATTGGGAATCAAGATGGGCTCTTAGCACTTATTCAACCAAGTGCCCTTGAAGAGCTTGGCCTTTGTTTCCTTGATTAAATTAGGAGCCCCTGATGACCAAATTTGCCTCAAGGGAAAGCCTAGTTTACATGGGTTTGAGTGACATGCTTGTGACATCAGAGGCTTTTAGACCATGTGGTTTAAGTCACGTTTTTGTGATGATTTTAGGTCACATGGGTGAGTCACATGTGTGACTCACCTTTCACCCTGAAAAAGATATATAAACCCAGAGGTTGGCTCTCTCTTTGGGAGCGATCATACACACACATACACACACACACACACACACACACACACACACACACAACTGACATCTGATAAATATCCTATCCTATCCTATGTAACTATTTATCTATCTACCTATCTACCTACCTATATATATTATATACATATGTATACACATACATGTATGTATATATGCACATATACATGCATATACATTATAAAATTCAGCATCTTCAAAGAAGCTCAAAGTGGAAGAATTTTTAATTGACAGTACAATGATCACCCTTAGACAGTGAGGATTTTAGTAGTGTTCCACCTCAGCAAATTTCTTGAAGTCAGAATTATACTCTTTTATGTGGAATTGCATAAAATGTGGAAATCTTACAGATTGTGTTAAATACTGTCAGACATCCATCAGTCAAAAACATTAGTTAAACTCCTATTATGTGACAGACACCATGCCAATCTCTGTGGATACAAAGAAAAGTAAAAGAACATCTCTTCTTTCAAGGATTTTCCATTCTAATGAAGTAGACAACATGCAAATAGCTATGTACAAATAAGCTATCGGCAGGAAAAAAATTTACAATACTTGACAGAGGGAAGACTTAGGGTTCAGAGGGATCAGGAAAGGAAAAAAAGGATCAAGTATTTAATAAGTGGCTATTATGAGCCAGTCACTCTGTCTAGGCACTTTTAGGATATTTTGTCATTCAACCTTCCCAACAATCCTGGAAGTAGATGCTATTACTATCCTCATTTTGTTATTGAGAAAGTTTAGGCAGGTAGAGATTAAGTGATTTGCCCAGGGTCACTAGGCTGGTTAATTTTTAAGTTTAGATTTGAACTCGGGTCCTCTTAACTACAGAACAACAACTCTATCCATTAATCTGCCTACATGTCTACAGGAGAGAATTCCTGTAGAAAGTGAGATTTTAGCTAGAACTTGAAGGAAACCAGGGAAACCATGAGTAGGAAATGAATAGGGAGAACATTTCATGCATGGGAGGGAACCATGGAAAATCACCAGAGTTATGACATGGATTGTCTTGTTCAAGGCACAGAAATAAGCCCAATGTCACTGGATCAAAGAGTATGCAAGGAGAAGGGATTATAAGGTTTAAGAAGATTGGGAAAATGTTGGGGGTAGATGTTATGAAAGCCTTTGAATGCCAAACCAAGAATTTTACATTTGAGCATGGAAGAGATAGGGAGGCATTAGAGTTGAGTGGGAAGAGTGGAGGATGAAATGGTCAGACCTGCACTTCTTAGGAAGATTACTTTTTTCAAATGAATAGAGGATGAATTAGAGTGGAGAGAGATTTATGGTGAGTAGACCCATCAGCAGGCTATTACAACTGTCAGGGTACAAGATGACAAGAGCCTGCACAAGGGTGGTGGCAAGTGTCAGAGGAGAGAAAGGGAGAGATGTTACATAGGATGATAGTGAACGATTGTCTAAATCCATAAAGGGTTATTTCTATTCTTAAAACATTTACTTTTTTCTGAATACAACTTGAATGTTCACATACTGATTTATTTTGGACTGTTTTTTTACAGATTATGAAAATACTGATAACATAATATTATATAATATTATGTAATATAATATTAATAATAACACAACTACATATATAAAATCATGTGACTTGCAAAGCTTTTTTCTAATGATATTATATGGAAAGTATCAATACATTCCCTTATTATTTTCTCTTTCTCCTCATGAACAGTATATTTTAATCAAACTGGCCTACTGTCAGTTGCCCATGGATAACATATCCTGCCTTTTCATATTTGTACTTGCTGCCCCCTCCCGAATTTCTTTCTTACCTTTACCTCTTTACAGCCATTTGTGGCTAAGCTCAAGTAGGACCTCTGAAATAGCTGCCAGTGTCCAAGACCTGCCTGCCATCCCTCATTGCTTTGTTAGATAAATTGTACTGAGGATGGCCACTGGAAAGCAGGGACTTGCCTAAAGCTCTCCCCCAGGACCCTCTGAACACCTATATAAATGGCTCTGAACAAATTCTAGAACTGCAGAACCCCTGAAATAGCAGAGTAAAGCAGGGCTCCAGCCCAGGAAAGCCTGGATGGTAGCTGGGTAAGGTCTATCATGCACAAAGCTGGGAGTGGAGAGGAGCAGAGCCTGGACCAATCAGACCAGGAGCCAGGTGGAACAGGGCCTAGCACCCTGAATTAGTGAGCTGTGGCAGTTACCAGATTCTTAACCGACAAACACCAAAGACAATAGAGAAGGTTAGTGGGAAAAGCTACGAGCACAGAGTGAAAGGAGGTCACAGTTCAGCCAGCTTCCCGGGGGCAGCAGAGGTGGTGCAGCTCTGAGGACAGAACTACACCTGCAGTTGCTTCTGGCCCCAGGCCCACCTGGTGGGAGGAATTAAGTGGCAGATCTGATCAGAGCGGGAGTGCAGAGTCTGCTTAAAATTTCGATGGTGATCCAAGTTGGTGGTTCTTGGGGGAGGTGGAGCACTGCTGTGGCAGAGCTTGCTTTGTAGAAGTAACTCTGAAAACAACAACACAGGCCCTCAAGCTTGGGACAAAGTACTCACTACTCTACAAGCAGTCATACCTCCACAAAAAACTCAAGGGTCAAGTAGTTGGCTGGGAATCTTTCTTTGTTGATTAAGAAGACCAAAACATACAGCCAGAAGAAGTCAACAAAGTCAAAGAGCCTACATCAAAAACCTCCAAAAAAAAAAACATGAACTGGTCTCAGGCCATGGGAGAGCTCAAAAAGGATTTGGAAAAGCAAGTTAGAGAAGTAGAGGAAAAATTGGAAAGTGAAATGAGAGTGATGTGAGAAAACCATGAAAAACAAGTCAAACATTTGCTAAAGGAGACCCAAAAAAATACTGAAGAAAATAACACCTTAAAAAATAGACCAACTCAAATGGCAAAAGAGCTCCAAATACCCAATGAGGAGAAGAATGCATTGAAAGGCAGAATTAGCCAAATAGAAAAGGAGGTCCAAAAGACCACTGAAGAAAATACTACCTTAAAAATTAGACTGGAGCAAGTGGAAGCTAGTGACTTTATGAGAAATCAAGATATTATAAAACAGAACCAAAGGAATGAAAAAATGGAAGACTGTGAAATTGAATAAAGGGGGATAGGATAGGAAGGAGCAAAATATAGCTAGCCTTTCACAACATGAGTATTGTGGAAGGGTTTTGCATAATGATACACATGTGGCCTATGTTGAATTACTTAATTTCTTAGGGAGGGTGGGTGGGGAGGGAAGAGGGGAGAGAATTTGGAACTCAAAGTTCTAAAAGTAGATGTTCAAAAAATAGTTTTTGCATGCAACTAGGAAATAAGATATACAGGTAATGGCGCATCTATCTTGTCCTACAAGAAAGTAAGGAAAAGAACGATGGCAGGGAGTGGGGTGATGGAAGGCAGGGTTGACTGGGGAACAGGGCAATCAGAATATATGCCATCTTGGAGTGGGGGGAGGGTTGAAATTGGGAGAAAATTTGTAATTCAAACTCTTGTGAAAGTTAATGCTGAAAACTAAACATATTAAATAAATAATGATTTTTAAAAAAGAATAATATGTAAACAAATAACAACAACAAGAAAACAAAATAAAAAAGGTAAACTCTATGTGAATGTTGATGGTGTCACTTCTATTTGTATCCTCAATGCCTGGCACATAGTTATGCAGCTGTTTCAGTTATATCCAACATTTTGTGACCCCGTTTGGGGTTGTCTTGGCAAAGATATTGGAGTAGTGTTCCATTTCTTTACCCAGCTCATTTTATAGATACTCAGTTGAAGCAAACAGGGTTAAGTGACTTGCCCAAGGTTACATAGCTAGTAAATGTCTGAGGCCAGATTTGAATTCAGGAAGTTGAGGTTTCCTGAATCTAGACCCTGCATTCTATCTACTGCATCACCTACCTGCTTATAGTAGTTGCTTAATAAATACCTGTTGGTATTTGTTTGATTGGTTGATATTTTATATTGACTTATCTACATATGTCCGACTCCTCCTCTCTACATTAGCATATAAGTTCCTGGATGTCTGAAAATGATTTATTTTCCTCTTTACATTCAGCACCTACCATAGTACCTGGCATATAGTAGGCATGTACTTAACAAATGCTAATTAAATGTTTTCATGAATGAATGAATCAATCAATTCTAATTCCAAAAATGAAGAAATGATGGTGCAGGGAATTTATTCAAGGCCACAAACAAGTTAGTGTCAGAGCTCACATTTAAATCCCAATCTCTTAATTACCTCCAATTCCATTCTTTTATCATGTTGCTTCCTAAAAATTTTATTTGCTTTACCAAAATGTAAGTGTGCGTGCGTGTGTGTGTGTGTGTGTGTGTGTGTGTGTAAGTGTGTGTGCAGGTATGTACACAGGAAGCCTTGCCTGTAGGCAGTTAGGTGGCTTAATGGATAGAGTTCCAGGCCTGGAGTTAAGAAGAACCAAGTTCAAATTCAGCCTAGAAAACTAACTAGTTAGGTGACCCTGGGCAAATCACTTAACTTCTGTCTTCCTAAGTTTCCTCCACTGTAAAATGATGATAGTACTAGCACTTACCTCACAAACTTGTTCTGAATATTAAATGAGACAATATTTATAAAGTTCTTAGTAGTGTGTCTGACTCATAATATGCATATAGATATAAAGGTATAGAGATGTATATTTATTTATATGTGTGTAAAATTATATATATATATATATATATATATATATATATATATATATATAAGAATGTACATATACACCTCTGTACTTTACACATATATAATCTTATCAGCATGGTATGGCAGTTCAGAAAGCTAATGTAATTTTAGACACCTTAAGGGAGGCATAGAGGGCAGGGACAGAGAAGTAATAGTGATGTTTTATTCTGTCCTGCTCAGTTCACATCTGATATACGATATTTAGTTCTGGGTACCATATTGTAAGAAAGACATTAGGAAGGACATTAATGAGGTGGAGACTGTTCAGAGGAGGGAAATCAAGATGATGAAGGACCTCAAGTTCATGCCATGTGATATTAAATTGAAGAAATTTGAGATGTTTAGCCTGAAGGAGATTTAGAAAGGACATGATAGCTTGTTCTCAAGTATAAGAAAAGCTGTCATGTGGAAAAAAGATTTAGAATTACTTGGTTTGACTGAAGGGTTAAGAATTATGAACAATGGAAAAAATTGTAAAGAGGCAAATTTAGATGTTAGAAAAATCTCTATGAATCAAAACTAACAGTTGAATGGGCTGCCTTAGGATGTAGTCTGTTTCTATTCCCTGGAAATCACCAAGCAAAGGCTGGATGAGGCCTGGTGGGGTATGGAGGAGAGGGTGGGCTCCATGGCCTCTGATATCTGAGGCACTATGATGCTCTGAGGTCTACATTGTGCCCTTTGTGTGAAGAAAGGATTGCTGAAGTGGCTAAGATGTCTTTAATGACAGGTCCAAGTCCTTTCCAATGACAGAGCTGGGGGCCAGGAAGTTATATTGAAAGTTAACAAATTATTGTGGAAAGGCAAACTCAAGGAAGAAGTTTGAAGCATAGAATTTATTAGTTTTTCAGGAAGAATTCTTTGATTCTGTAACTACTGAGCTTCATTGCCTACAAAGGTAGGTTTTTATAAGTGATAGTTTACTCCTTAGCAATCTGTGGGATATCAGGAGCCCTCTCATCATGGCAGCAGAGCTGATGATTTTAGGCCTGTCTTCACAATGGGCCACCCACTCTCCCTCCCTTAACATCATTTTAAGAAGTTCAGTTATCAAAAACCCTGAATGTGAATTTGTCCAAATGAATTTAATTAAACCCTCACTGGTGAATAGAAGAACATCTTGCAAGCATCAAACCTCATTCATATGAGTTCAAATCATGAGCACCACATGTGCAGTAAATGCTGCTGCTGAGAGACACATTCTGTAATAATGACTAGTCTGGTAAAGGACACCTACAATCAATATCTTCCCACCTGGATTCCCTTCACCACATACTGTACTTAGAAAAGAACATTTAAATTAAAAAACCAAGGCCTCTTGTTGAATTACTAAGAGACATATAAAAGAACCATTTTCCTTTTGTGACTGTTTTCTGGAATAATTTAATTCAAACGGAATTACTAATCGCCCACCTGTTCTTGTGAGTTGTAGTTTTGTTCCTTTGTATGTCTCCAATACTTTTCAAGATGTGTCATATCATTACTATGGATTCTCTCTACTGTGGCAAATCCTCTACACTTTCAGTGGGTCCCCATGAGTTCTTGTTAAAAAAATATTCATCCCCTGGTATACAATTTTCTCATGATGATACCCTAGAAACTTAATTGTTTTGTTCCTTGTATGACAAACATAAACTCCATTTCTTGAACTATAATGGAAAACTTCCACATTGGTAGACCTGTTAAAACTTACTTTGTATTTTCATAGGTTTAAGACCGTGGTGACACCTCTAAGACCTGATGAGACATCATGTAAAAGGTTGTTACCTGATTTGAACTTGTGTATATTATATGACATTTATTTTATGATTGTGTTGTTATTATTTGTTGTGTTTATGATTGTGTTGATTATTTTTATTAAAAAAAAACTGTAACATGGTTGTTGACATGTATCTAAAATAATGAAGAGAGACCTTGAGGGTGTCCTTGTATCACTTCTTTTGACCACCACGTGAAAGTTTGCCCTTCGTGAGTTGTCCATAAAATAGTCTTTTTGGCAAACATACATTTTGCTTTCAAACAACATGGCTGGCCCATCACAGTTGTGCTCTCTGAAGCAGAGTTTGAATGCTTGGCAGTTTAGTTCCAGCAAGGACCTCAGTGTCTTGTACCTCATCCTGCCAGGTGATCTTCAGAATCTGCATAAAACAATTCAAATTGAAGTGATTCAGCTTCCTGGCGTGGCACTGGTAGACTGTCCAGGTTTCACAGGTATACAACAATGAAGTCAGCACCACAGCTCTGTAGACCTCCAGTTTGGTAATCGGTCTAATACCTCTTATCTTCTATACTTTCCTTCAGAGACTCCCAAACACTGAGCTAGCTCTTGTAATGCAAGTGTCAACCTCATTATCAATGTGTACATCCACGGAAAGTACACTATCAAGGCAAGCGAATTTATCTACAGTATTCAAAACTTCTCCATCTGCTGTAACTGCTGGTTCCACATACGGATGGTGTGGTGCTGGCTGATGTAGCACTTGTGTTTTCCTGGTGTTAATTGTTAGGCCAAAATTAGCACAAGCAGCAGAGAAGTAATCCATACTTCTTTGCATCTCAGCTTCAGAGGATGCATTGTGTGCACAAACATCTGCAAACAGAAAATCATGCACCAACACTGCCTCCACTTTAGTCTTGGCTTGTAGCCTTTTCATGCTGAGGAATTTACCATCAGTGCAGTAGCTGACCTTGATGTCATATTCATCCTCATTCAAAGTATTTGACAACGTGGTGTAGCCAGAATGGACTTTGTTTTCTTTGAATGACTCAGCTTGCCTCATTGAGCTTCCCTGGACACTGGGGCTTGCTCTTCTGGGGCAGGACCAGAGCTTCCTGTGTGATGAGTCATGGCGCTGGCTGAGGGGAGGTGTGTTAACGTGGTCTACGCTGGGGGAGGGGCCAAGTCAAGAACCAATCGGCCCTGGTCGTTCAGGCAGCGCTTGATGATGTCAAAAACTCTATAAGAGGGGAGAGGACAGCTTGAAGATCCCCCTTTCCTTTTCCGGTTGGAGCCAGAGACGCCTACAGCAGAAGCTGAGCTGCCGGTAGCAGAGCTGACTGGAGGCTAGTGGGTAATCTTCTTACCGTAGAGGGGAAGCATGTATACGATTTTGCCTTATACCATCTCGCTTCTCTGTGGCCTCCTGGTTACCATTGTGAGGCGGACTTATTGGGCCTGGAAGCTTTTGATGAAAATATCAAAATGGGGATGCTGGTTTGTGGGATTGTTACTGTGGAGTGTAAATACATGCTTTAGTTCTCCTGCCTTCTGCCTAGAGAATTCCTTATATCCTGCGGTTCCGGACCTTTTAGGCACATATGAGATTCTCTTTGAAATCATAAATTCTGCCTTCCTAATATACGTGGCTGAAAACATCATGCTAAAAGCATGGGAGCAAGCACACAGCCTTGTTTCACTCCACTGGTGACTGGGAAGGCACAAGAGCACTGTCCATTATCTAGAACCCGGACAAGCATGCCATTGCAAAATTGATGAACAATGCTGATGAACTTCTCCAGGAAAACAATTTTTGACATAACCTTCCATAGGCCCTCATGACTACCAGCATCAAAGGCTTTGACCAGATCTACAAACATTGTACATAGACCTTTGTTATGCTCTTGGCATTTCTCTTAGAGCTGTTGGGCAACAAACACCTTATTGACTGTTCCTTGGCCCTTTCTGAAGACACACTGGCTCTCACATCAATGACCATCTTCAAGGTGAAGTATCAGCCTATTAAGGAGCACTCTGCCAAGAATCCTGCCAGTAATGACTAACAGAGAGAACCCCTGTGATTGTCACAGGACAATCTATTTCCTTTACCTTTATAGAGATGGACAATGGAGGCATCCTTGAACTCCTGGGGCATAACCTCCTTTTGCCATATAGCCTGGAAAATTTAAGTCAGCTTTTGTATGAGCAATGGAATCACTACCTTGTAGATCTCAGCTGGAATAGAATCCGCACCAGGTGCTTTGCCATATGAAAGGAGCCTAATGACATTTATAACCTCTTCTTCAGTTGGAGCTTTAGCTGGGAAGGGATTGACTTTGACCTGAGGTAAATGGTCAATGGCTTCAGCATTAATTGATGATGGTCTGTTGAGAACACTATGGAAGTGTACAAGAAGGAAGGGAAGCACTGAAGTCAGTTAGAACCCAAGGGTATATTGGCATTTGTTGGTCTATCTACCACTCCAAAATTGAAAGATCGTTCTGTCGTCTTTTCCACATGATAACAATTAATGACTTCTGGTGTAGTTTATAGTCCTAAGAACCTGTTATGTGTTGAATGAACCAATCTGTTCCCATATAGTACCATGAATATTGTTGCAATGAAATCAGGAATCCCTGTAGTAAAATACAAAGTTTTCAATCTGGAGTTAGAGGGCATGCTTTGGTCAGAATTTGCAGAAAGACCACCATGAAGATAATTGTACTGGATTCAGTCATTTACCACAGGCACCTTGCCATTTCTATTGACCCTGTCCTTTCTCACAAAATACAATCTTCCTGAGATCATATTTCAATGCAGTGTAGGGGCACGGGGTTGGGGAAGAGTCAAATAATTAAACCTTGAACTATGCCTTTTATTGGTGAATGACTAAAAACAAGCTGCCAAAGGAACATAATTTCTAAGCTTCTCTGGCTTCTTCTGGCCTAACTAAAACCTCACCTTCTGCAAGGTCTCAATCTTTCTTAATTGTATTGCTATAGCTTTGAGATTACCTGCAACTTATTCCTTATAGACACTGTATATAATTGTTTTCATATAGTTGTCCCCATTAGATTGAGAGCTCCTTGAGAGAAGAATTGATTTTTTTTGTCTTTCTTTGTATCCTGAGAGCATAGAAGAATGTCTAACACATTGACAATGCTTAGTAACCCCTAGTTGACTTGCTAAGTAGCTTACTTCAGAAATCAGGTCAAATTCCCCATTCTTCGAAGAACTTTTTTGTTGTTAATGCTCCCACCACTAGTTCCTTCTCTGTAACACAAACCCACACACACACAGTTTTTGTTAATATATCTTTTATATACAATATATTATATGTCTTATTATATTAATATATCTTATTACATATAATATATCAGTATAATACCTTATCATACATATATTATTATATATTATATATTTTATTATATGTAATATCTTATTAGTGTTATTTTCAGTGCATTGTATGACCAAAAATTACCCTTAAAAACCAAACAGAATATTTTATGTTTGATCCTGGAGGTAACAGGAAGTAACTGTGGCTCCCTGGAGTTTACTGAAGGTGTGTGTGTGTGTGTGTGTGTGTGTGTGTGTGTGTGTGAGAGAGAGAGAGAGAGAGAGAGAGAGAGAGAGAGAGAGAGAGAGAGATTGTCTAACCATTGCATTAGAAAGATTTATTTGACAGATTCTAATAGAAAGAAACTTGAGACAAGGAGACCAGCATGCTGTTGCAACACCGTACAGACATAAGGTGCTATTACATATGTGTTTGTGTGTGTACACATAAACACACATTTATATGTGTGTGCATAGTTTTTTCTAGTTGGCTAAATGATAGCCAGCTACCTAGCTAGCTGGTTTGTCTAGTTGACTTAATAACTAACTCCAAATCCTGCCCCAGCTTTAGTTTTGGTTTCACCCATGAACAGAAGCTGGGAGGAAAGCACAAGACCCATAAATTGCAAGTTAATTGTTGGGAAAAATGGATCCAAATTGTAATTTTACCTGTAAGGTTGGTTATATACAGGTATAATTTTGATGATTCGAGTGCCTTAATTAATTTGTTATATATGCAATGATTTGTTATAGGTGCAAAGACTGTTCAAATAAATCCAAATTTTTTTATTTAGTTTTTTCTTCTCACACATTAAGTATCTCCATGCAATATTTCCTCTTCCTTGATTTTTTTTTAATTCTGTTATTTAAAAAATGTTATTTTTATTTGTCCCTACCCCCAAACTCCAACATACTTTTCCAAGGAGAGAAATTGTATCAAAATGAAAAGTATCACAAAGCTCATCTTCAATCAAATATCTTCTTTTCCCTGTCATCAGCTTCTTGATTCCATTGTCAGATTCATATTCTGATGACAGAAAACAAAGTTAGTGGATCTATGATCTGGAAGGTGACTTGGGGCTCACCTAGTCCAGCTATCTCATTTTATAGACTAGGAATCTGAGACAGAGAGATTAAGTGAATTGCCACAGATCCCTCACCTGGCAGAGGCATGCCCACACTTAGCATCTTAGTGGCATTTCCACTGCAGTAACATGACCTCACATTGATACTTATTCTCATCAAAATTAAAAACAGCATCAATACACAAGTACATCAGTGATACAGCTTGAGTAATTCCCGGCAGGAAACTGCCTCTACCAATGAGGATTATAAGCACTCTTGGCCTAAATAGATAAATCCTAGGAAGTTGCCTGAGACATGCAAAGATTAGTGACTTGCTCCAGGTCACACACTTAGAAAGTGTCCATGAGTGGCTTTTGAAACTAGGTCATCCTGACTCCAAGCTCCACACTGTGGCCAAGATACCATGCATCTCTTTCATTTTTAAATGGATTTATGAAATTTGTAGCTTAAAAGGACACAGTGGCTAGATATGCCTAAACTTAACTTTATGCATGCCAATTAGTACAGGAATACTTGATTGTGGCTTCCATAATTTATTCCACTTATTTTCTACTTCTTTCAAAAATAGATCGGAACCAAGAGAATATTATATGCAATACCAGTAATATTGTTATAAGAAAAACTTTGAGCAACCAAGTCATTTTTCCAATTATCAGTACCCAAATTAACTACAAAGGACCTATGAAGGAAGTTGCTATCTGCATCTGGAAGGAAGATCCTGTCTGCATCCAGAGAAAGAACAGATAAATAGAAGTATGTATGGTACAGTATGCGTATTTGGCTTACCAGTAGCCATCTCTAGGGTGGAGGGGGGAGAGAAGAGAGGAGAAAAAAAATTACATGGAAACTTTATTATATATTTAAAAGGAAAATCACATTGTACATAAAAGATTTGTAGTTTCATATAAAAAAAGATCATGAGACAGGTAGGTGGCACAGTGGAGAGAGTCAGACTTGGGATCAAATCCTGTCTGAGATCTTATTATCTATGTGTTCCTCAGTGAATAACTAAACCTCTCTCAGCCTCAGTGTCTCCATTTGTAAAATGGTGATAGTAATAGGACCTAGCTCACAGGGTTATTGTGATGGTTAAATGAGACAATAAATGTAAAATGCTTTATAAGTCTTAAAGCACTATGTAAAGTCTGACTGTTAAATGTTAGCTGTTCTAGTCATAGAGACACAACTTAAAATTTAGTACACTGGCTTCACAGAAAAGATGTCACAGGCATTAAACCAAGATTTTGTTCTGCTGCTCTAAGGGATGACTGCAGGCTGAACATTGCAGACAGTGGGAGAAAAGTTTCTATTCAGAAGAAGGTTCATGGAATAAAGGGAAAATGTCTAACAGTTTCTTTGTAATGGAGATCAACTGTTGTGGGTAGAAATGAGAACCACTCTATTCACATAGTTATTTTTATACATGCAAGCAGTAGGATGTTTGGAGAGGCTAGGAGTCCATACTGATTTTTGGTCTCATGAAATTTTTCCTACAATGAAGAGAATGTTCTGAGCAAAAAACAAAACAAAACAACAACAACAACAAAAAAAAACATTATTAAAGGTTCAGACCCGGGTTAGAAATGCATTCCTCTGCTCTGTGGCTTTTCTCCTAACCATAGGTGAGGATTCACTAATTAGTTGATTAGTCTAAACTAATGAGCTTTGACTTGCTGATCCTTTTGGTTCTCTACACATCCAAAAAATCAGAGTTTGGAAGCATGAATAAAAATTACTGACTTTCCTTTTAATGAGAAAAAGCATTTTTTATAATGATACATGATTCATAGGATCACAAATTCAGAGTTTGAAGAGAACTTAGATGTTATCTGCTCAAACCCTTCTCATTTTGCAGATGAGACCCAGTCTCAGAAAAGTAACACACTGAGGGTCACATAAGAAAGTGTCAGAACTAGATTCAAAACTAAGTCCTCTGACCATAACTCATTTTTCCACTATACAACTTAAAGCATAATGATATTTTTCCTGATTAAGTTCTATAGAAAGTGTGTTTATTTATGTAAGTGGTTAAATATCCTACAGTATTGAAATAAACTTAAAACTTTAAGTTATGAGCATACACCCAAGTTCTTTTCACTGAATTTAGCAATTAAAACAAAGCTATGTGCTTATACCATTAACTCTTTTAAGTATCCCTATTCCAAGTAATCTACAAAATTTCAAAAATAAAACATTTTAGAGTAAAAGCACTGAGGTTGCTATAGGGGTTGTCATGAAACCTGGACTCTATTCTTGACACTGTCACTGACTTGCTAAGTGCCCAAGAAGGGGAGGAACAACTAATTAATATTTAGGAGCATCAGTTTCTCCATCTATGAAATGAGAGTTTAGTTACATATTGGTACCTTCCAAAGTAAACATTATATGATTATGTTTACAAGTTAGTATTCATAAATTTCCCTATCTGTAGGGGCATGAACACATCATGACTCCATATCATTGAAATTATTTTACAAAATTCAGAATGAGTAGAGGAGAAAACTACTGCAATTAGAATTTACAATTGAAGAAAAAAATCCAAAATTCACCCCAAACTCTCCATGTAATTCTACTTTATCGTTCCTGTGAATGTTTTTAGTAACTAGAAACCTCTGTCTGATCCCATGTAAGTCTGGGTTAATTTACTAAACACAATCCTGCATTATGTTTTAAATCCAAAATTGACTTAGTTGTCTTTAGCCTGGAAATCCACTTTAGGAATTAATCACTTCAGTGCAACACTGCTGTGCACATTGCAATCTAAAAGGGATTTTTTTTTAGATTTGGAGCAAGTATGAGGAAATGACTTCCTGCTGAGTGAACTTGCAATGAAAAGAAGAAGAAGAAGAAGAAGAAGAAGAAGAAGAAGAAGAAGAAGAAGAAGAAGAAGAAGAAGAAGAAGAAGAAGAAGAAGAAGAAGAAGAAGAAGAAATCATTTGCTTAATACTGAATATGTGAAATAAAGGAAGTGGTACACAATAATTACATACAATTAAAATTGTTTTATTTTCTGTGGAAAAACAATATTCTTCTCAGCAGAAACAAGTAAAAATAATCATTACTTTTCAAGATAAGCTCAACTTTAAATTGTATCATTCCAATACTTTTATTAATAAGACAGCACTGTTTCCTTTCTGCTGCATTGAAAGTAGACTGTGTGAATTAATAACCAATTTAGATTTATAATGAATAAACTTGACACATTGATTTGTTTCCCAATTTTATTGAGCAGTGTTTCTTTTAAATAGACTTTTGCATAATGCACAATCTTAGAAGTTCCCATTGAGTAATAATGAAGTCATATTATTGTTGTCAATTCAAAATCATTCATGCTCCATTTTAAACAAACAGCATAAATTGAGAAATTGTACAGCATAAATTGCAATATTGTTTTAAAGCAATGTTTGCCAGCTTAACTAGTAGTGTGCTCCTGTAGAAATAAGGAAAATTCTACCAGGAATACTCTTTTTCTCATGAAATTACAGTTACACATTGCTAAGCCTTATATGCATGCTATTTTAACCATTTGGGGAAAATGTGTGGAAAGGAGGTATATATTATTTCAAGTAGAGAAGCAACTTAGTTCAATGTTTTCTATTGCTGAAAACAAATAGCTTCTGGAGTGCATGTGCCAACAACTCATACAGAGAAGAAGTAGGGGAAAAAAACAAAAGAAAAATGAATGAACTTGAGAAGAGCTACCAAATTTAGTTGAAATTTACTTTAAAAAAGTACTGAAAGAAGAGGAGGAGATGGGTGGTTTTAAAAGTGGGAGAAATGATAAACAATGCCTAGTGTGAACAAATGTTGCCTAGAGAGAAGAAGAAGAAGGAGAAAGAGGAGAAAAGAGGAAGGGGAGAAGGAGAGGGGGAAGGGGAAGGAAGAAGAGGAGGAGGATTCCTCATATAATAGGCCAGTAAGCTTGATTTCACATCTTGTCAGAATTCTAAACTATATTATTAAATGAATGCTTTTCTAAATGATCACTAACCATTCCCTTAATAATATGTTCTAGAATTTCGACAAGATGTGAAATCAAATTTACTCATCTACTATATATGGTATCCTATTATGCATTCTACAGAAAATTCAAGATCAGTCTAAATGAATGACATCATCCCAAGTGTTTCTCCATTTCTGAGTTCTGTCCCCAACATCTGGCTGAAGTGGGTCCTATAAGATCAAAATCTTGTCACAGTAGGAAACCAAGAATATTAGGAAATAAAAATTTGATTGTTTTGATTCTTCCTTGTTACTGTGCACATGTTTAATTTGAAAGACTTGAAGAAAAGATTATTTAAACCTTCTTCTGAACCCAAGAGATATGAAGTAATTAGCATAGGGAGTGGAATCTTATAGGCAAGATGCAACTGCTGCCAAATTCATTTGGAATGAAGGTAGGGAAAAGTGTTCTCCATCATATACATACAGACAGATGTGTGTGTGTGTGTGTGTGTGTGTGTTTTCCCCTCTGCCACAAAAAAAGATGATGTTGGGTCCTTTATTTTATCTTACTGTGACATGTTCTCAAATTTCATAGATATCCTGATTGTAGTCAAACCACTCATTAAATATTAAACTTTAAACAAGTTACTTTCCCTTTTGGAACCTCAATTCCTTCATCAAGTAATGTGCTTGGACTAGAGTATGTCTAAGGTCTTTTTCAGCTCAAAAATTCTATGATAGTCTACTAAAAAGAAAAAATCACCATAAAACTAAAATATTACCAAGACCATAGCATTTGAGTTTAACTCAATGACATGGTAAAGAGAAGTTTATTACTCCATAAAAATGTTATTCATAAATCAAACATAATTGTGGTTATAAAGTAAGATTAACTATCACGTTTTAAAGATATTATTCTGAAGAACATACTGTGTGTTCAATAAACGTAATAAATATAGAATTTCAGATAAGTAATTAGCGTGTTGGTATACTGGTGTTAGACTTGTCTATGACAAGTATCTTTCAGTCATTTATATGACTAAATGGTAGCATTTATTGTGTCACTATGCACTTGTGATTTCACTAATCAAGTACCCTCATGGATTAAATTGAGGTGAAAAATCCAGTTGATCAATTTGAAATATCAGATAACTAGAAACATGAGCACTGTTACAAGAAAAAAAAATACCTCTTCTACTCTCTAGTGTTTAAGCTAACACAGACTATGTTTATCATTTTTTAAAAAAGTGAAAACCTCTATCCTGGATTCCTTTCAGTTTCTTTACCTCATCATAAAATTTAGAAATTTTAATAATAATAATAATAATAATAATAAATTGTGGAATATAACAGGGTTTTCACTTAAGAATAGTCTTAAAATGGAATGTATTTAGTTATATTTTGAATTATTTGGAATCAAATCCTAGATTTAAATTCTGTCTCAGACCCTCAGTAGCCTCAAACACTCACTAGACTATATATAAGTCATTTAATCTTATAGGGTCTCTGTTGCCTCACTTGGGAAAAAAAAAAACAAGAATAACAATATTTGCCTTACCTCACAGAATTATTGAGAGGGAAAAACTGTGCATTTTAATTGATATGAAATTTAATCACAATAGGGGTAAAAATCCATAAGTCTCCCATTTGGTTGAATCCTAGGTTACTTGTAGTGTTTAGTCTTTGGCTCATTGTTAAGGGATTGTAAATTGAAATGACAAGCAATCACCTTTTTTAGCCACTGAGCCAGGAAGAAACACTTACTTTTCAAGGAGACAGCTTTCACCCTAGCTTGTTTCCTCTTCTGGAACATGACCTATAGAGCTTTTTCTGGGACTTCACATTGGAATGAAAGGGATCCTCTCCTATCTCACCTAGTAGTAGCCATGAAGGTTGCTAACATGTGACTCTCTCTCTCTCTCTCTCTCTCTCTCTCTCTCTCTCTCTCTCTCTCGTGATATAGATATATAGTCACATGTTAGCTACCTTCAAAAATATATATATATAGATGTAGATAGATATAGAAATAGATAGATATATACATATAAACACATATATATACACATGCATGTATGCATATATGTGCATGTGTATATATGTATGTGTGTATATGTGAATATATGCATATGCATATATGTACATGTATATGTGTACACATCCATATATGTATTGCACATATGTATTTGTGTATATATTTATTGTATATGCAAATATACACACACATATACACATACACACACACATATATGTATATATTGCAATCCTGAAACTGAGCTGCAGTTGTCTCTGGATGGGTCTTCTGCTTTTTTTGTTTTGTTTTGCTTTTCCCAAGCATAAACTACCAAACAATGATCCTGAGATAGCCTTTTCAGTCTTAGAGGCAATCTCATGAGTTCCTCAGATTGGTTACTTCTGGGTCCTTCCATAAAACCTGAATGACAAGAGAAAGTGTTTCATCAACTATCTTCTTTTTGGAGAATATGGCCACAAAGAAATAATATACCCAAGTCTGGCCCTGGCTAGCCAGAAAATATGGACCTTGAAGGAATTTGTTTAGATAGTGTAGAGTTAAAGTGAAAATTCTTATTCAGCAGTTCCACTTAATAGTCCATTTTTAATAAATCAGTTGCCCCAAAAGAGAGTGATTTGAATTATAGGTCTCTGCATGGTGTTTTAAATCTTTGTCAACTCATGACATGGTTCCCGTTCTAGGCTAGATATTTTCCTGCAATCTTTCTTACTTCATTTCTAGCCCCTTTCCTTTCCAGCTTCAAAACTATAATTAAAGTGGTATTACCATTTCTATTGAAAAAGGCAGGTCAAATCTCAAAATTTTGAAAAAAAATTGGTTACAATACCCCAAAAGTCATTAAACTAGACACATCCTTTGATCCATAATACCACAACTTGACCTACAATAACAAAATGTTTTTTTAAGAGGGAAAAGGCCTGTGTGCCCAAAGAAGTTCACAGCAATTTGTTTTGTTGTAGCAAAGAACTGGAAACTAAGGAAGGTGCCCAAGAGTTAGGCAATGGTTGAAATAATTATTGTAAATTATTGTAATGGAATATCACTGTACTATAAGAAAACATTTAAAAGACAAGGAAAACTTCTGTGAATTGGTGCAAAAATAAGTGAGCAGAACCCAGAGAATGACGCATGCAGTGCCTACAACATTGTAAAATAGTACAACTACAAAAGAGTTAAGAATGATGAAACATGTGATGACTTAGCATAACTCCAGAAGAGTGACAGTTAATCATTCTTTCCATCTCTTAATGAAGAAATGATCTAGAAGTACAGAATGAAGCACATATTTTCAAAAATATTCAACGTATAAATACGTTTCACATAACTATACTTATTTCATGCAAGGTAGGGCTAATATCATTTGTTGGGAGTGGTGGTAAGAAAGGGAGAGAGGTGAAGTAATGATTGTAATGGTAAAAGAAAAATGTATCCCAAAGCAACATCTTAAAAATACATACAAGAAAGTAAAATAAGTTTCAAAAGGACACCCAGATGAGCAGGGCACTGCTAGAACTATCATGTTAAAGGTAGTCCTTATGCTTAAAAAAGATAAACAACAACAACAAAGTAGTAGCTTCAGTATCACAAACAATTATCTTTTTTTTTCTGTTCTTTATATTAGGAAATGTTGATGTTTGTTGATATTTGCCAAGTTTATAATAACAAAGCTTCATTTATTTACTTATTCATTTGATTGTTTATTTAAGAAAGGGCACATTAATCAATTCTTCTAGGGAGTGAATCAGTATCTCTTTAACTTACAAAAGAAAAAAGCAAGCTTGTTTGTATGTTTTCTTTCTCCTACTAGAATATAATTTCCTTAAGGTAAGTGAATCTGTTACATTTTTATTTTTATCCCCATTTTAGCACAGTGCTAGGCACATAGTAAGTGCTTAATAAATGTGTTTATGTTCTTTCATCCATTTTCCCTTTTTTCACATTCTTACATGTTTGATGATCTTCTATTATGACGAGTTATGAATATCATGCCCGAAAACAATTTATGCTGTAACTCAATGTCAATATATTTCTTTTCTTCATCTGAGAAAACAATAATTATAGCAATATTTGTTTTATGTTACTTTACCTGAAGAAACTTCTTTTTAAAAGGCTTTCTGGTTCTCCACAAACACAGACATAGACACAGACGCAGACACAGACACAGACACAGAAACAGGCACACACACACACACACACACACACACACCACACACACACACACACACACATGCACACCCTGTTTTTGTCTTAAATGAGACAGTTATTTAATATGGCAGATGATCATTTGTAATCCTTTTAAGGAGTTTATTATTATCCTTTGATCAATTATTCAGAAATGGTATATGTATGTATGTAAGTATATACACACATACATACACATATATGTGTACACATAACATTTTGCTATACATTATAGCTAATATTGATGTTAAGTGTGATGTATCTGTAGATGCATATTACATATTACAAATATTACAAACACAAATATATGTATAAGTACATATACACATGTTTTATATATTATTGTGGATACAAAACCTTTAATATAAATATTTGATAGAAAGTTTCTCCCCATTCAACTACAATGCTTCTTATGCTAGGTGTATTAATTTTGTTTACACAGAAGCTTCTCAACTTCACATAATCAAAATTAATTTCTATCTTTTATAGTTGCATCAATCTCTTATTTAGTTAAGAACATATCATCTACAAGAGTTGCGAAAAATTGTGCTCTCCTTATTTTTATTTTTACTTGTATGATATTTATTACCTAGGTGATATACACATAAGTATGTATATACGTATGTATGTACATATATACATATACACATATGTATGCATGTATGTATATAATACACACATATATATATATATATAGTTTGAATTTATTATAAAATAGTTTATAGAATAGTCATTTAGACCTAATTTCTTTTTTACCATTTTCCACATTTCCTAGCAATTCTCATCAAATAGGTAGTTCTTTCTTAAATAATTTGTTTTCTACTTTATCAAACATTGGATTATGAGTTGCATCATTTCTGCTCCTCCCTTATCTAGTCTATTCTATTGATTAACTTCTCTGTTTTTAACCAGTAACAGATAGTTTGATGACTACTGCTTTATAAGACAATTTGCAGTCTCTAAGGGCCATTATCCATTCATCCTCACCTCTCTTTTCATTATTTTTCTTGACATTCTAGGTCATTTATCACAGCTGGTCAGGAGGTAAAAAGAAGATAGAAGTTATTCTGTCCTATTCTTTTATTCATCCAATAAATATTTAAGCATTAGCTCTCAAGATAAACACATTACTTAATTTGAACAATTTCACATTCTGTACAGATAATAAATATTTGTCAAATTCTTGTCTTCCTAAATAATTTAGATGGAAGCTCCAGGTCACCTGAGTTTGACAGGCTCCCTCTGAGCTTGTATATACCTAAGCATCTTCTCAAGGGGATAATACTGCTAGAATTTATAGACTATTCCTTGTACCTAATCTCAATAAAGCGCCATTCTAAAAAAAGAAGCCACTGAAGCTATCAACAGAAAAAATATATAAATCTTCAAGTCATGCATTTTATATAGGTTATACATGTGTAGACATGAAAGACATTTCCATAAACGTCATGTTGTGAAAGAAAACATAGTGTAAAAAAACAAAAACAAACAAAAATACCTCTCAAGAAAAATAAGGTAAAAAGAAGTACACATCAATCTGCGTTCAGACACCATCAGTTCTTTATGTTGGGATGGATAGTATGCATTACCATAAGCCTTTGAGAGCTGTCCTGGATTATTGCATGGGTGAGAATAGCTAAGTCATTCATAGCTGATCATCTTACAATATTGCTGTTACTTTGTACACAGGAAATTTGGTATCTGCTCATGCAGGTTTTTCTGGGTTTTTCTGAAAGCATCCTCATCATCACTTCACGTAGTATAATATTATTCCATCATAATCACATGCCACAATTTGTTCAGCCATCAACCTGTCAGTGGACGTTCCCTCAATTTCCATTTTGTTGCCACCAGAAAAGAGATGCTTTAGATACTTTTGTACATATAGATCATTTTCCTTTTTTCATTTCTTTTGTGATACAGACATAGTTGTGGTATTGCTAGGTCAAAGGGTCTGCCTGATTTTATAGCCCTTTGATAATAGTTCCAAACTGCTCTACAGAATAGTTAAATCAGTTCACAACTCATTTTTTTCCTGTATCTCCTCCAATATTTGTCATTTTTCTTTTTTGTCCTATTAGTCAATCTAATAGTGATGAGTTAGTACCTAGGAATTGTTTTAATTTTCATTTCTCCAATTATTAGTGATTTAGAACATTTTTTAAAATATGGCTATAGATGGCTTCAGTGACTTCAACTGAAAACTATTAATATCTTTTGTTTTTATCATTTGTCAATAGGGAGTTGGCTCTTATTTTTTATAAATTTGACTCAGTTCTCTACATGTTTCAGAAATGGGCCCTTTATCACATAAATTTGCTTCAATTTTATTTTCACATTTTCTATTGCTAACTGCATTTCCTTCCATTCATTTTCATTCTTTATTCTGTCCCCTTTTATTCTATTCTCTCTCCCTTTCCATTCTCAAAACTTTTTTGCTTCTGACTATCCCTCCTGCCATCTGTCCTACTTTCTATCAGCCAACCCCTACCTTGTCTTATTCCATTCCACTCCTAATTTCCTGTAGGGTAAGATAGATTTCTATACCCAGCTAAGTGTTTATGCTATTTCCTTTTTGAGCCAATTCTAATGAGAGTAAGGTTCACTCCCACCTCCTCACCTCTCCGCTCTTCTCCTCCACTATAAAAACTTTTGCTTGCCTCTTTTATGTGATAATTTACCCCATTCTATCTCTTCCTTTCCTTTTCTCCTGGTAATTCTTCTCTCAGCCTTAATTTTATCTTTTTATTTTTGGATATCATCCCTTTGTATTTAACTCAAACCTGTGCCTTCTGTCTATTTATACTTTAACTCCTCAAATAATGAAAAAGTTCTTATGAATAACAAGTATCATCTTCCCATGCAGGAATGGAAAGAGTTAATCTTATTCAGTTCTTTATAATTTCCTTTTCCTGTATGTCTTCTTCTCCTTCTCTTGAGTTGTATTTGAAAATCAAATTTTGTATTTAGCTGTGGTCTTTTCACCATGAATACATGTAAGTCTTCTATTTCATTAAATATCTACTTTTTCACCTGAAGGATTGTACTCAGTTTTGCTGGGTAGGTGATTCTTGGGTGTAATCCTTGCTTTTTGGCCCTCTGGAATATCGTATTCCAAGCCCTCTGATCCTTTAATGTAGAAGCTGTTAAATCTTTTGTTATCCTGACTGTGGCTCCATGATATTGAATTGTTTCTTTCTGGAAGCTTACACTATTTTCTCCTTGATATGGGAATTCTGTAATTTGGCTAAATTATACTGGGGAGTGTTCATTTTGGAATCTCTTTCAGGAAGCAAATGGTGGATTCTTTCAATTTCTATTTTACCCTCTGGTTCTAGAATATCAGGGCAGTTTTCCTTAATAATTTCTTTTAAAATGATGTCCAGGGTATTTTTTGAGGTAGTCTAATAATTTTTAAATTATCTCTTCTGGATATATTTCCCAGGTCAGTTGTTTTCCAATGAGATATTTGACATTGTCTTCTCTGTATTTTTTCATTCTTTTGGTTTATTTTATTCTTTCTTGATATCTCATAAAGTCATTAGCTTAAAATTGCTCCATTATATTTTTTTGAGGGGAGAAGGGAAGGCAATTGGGGTTAAGTGACCTGCCCAAGGTCACACACCTAGTAAGTGTGTCAAGTGTCTGAGGCCAGATTTGAACTCAGGTCCTCCTGACTCCAGGGCTGGTACTCTACTCACTACACCACCTAGCTGCCCCTCCCATTCTAATTTTTAAGGAATTGTTTTCTTCAGTGAGCTTTTGTATCTATTTTTCCATTTAACCAATTCTACTTTTTAAGGAGTTTTTTTTTCTCTTTCAGTGATTTTTTGTGCCTCTTTCTCTATTTAGCCAATTCTGCATTTTATGCTTTATTTTCTTCATTATTGTGTGTGTGTGTGTGTGTGTGTGGGTGTGTGTGTGTGTCTTCTTTACCAAGCTGTTGACCTGTTTTTCATTATTTTCTTGCATTACTCCCATTTCTCTTCACCATGTTTCCTCTTCTTCTCTTACTAGATTTTCAAAATGTTTTTTGAGCTCATCCATGGTATGAGACCAATTCACATTTTTTCTTGGATGCTTTACATGTAGGACCTTTGACTGTGTTGTCATCTTCTGATTGTATGTTTTTATCATCCTTGTCACCATAGTGACTTTCTATGGCCAGAATTTTTTTTTGTTATTTGTTCATTTTCCCAGAGAATTTCTTGACTTTTAACTTTGTGTTGAAGTAGGCCTCTTCTTCCAGGCTGGAGGGAGCACAGTTCTAAGCTTCAGGAGGTTTTTTGTGCAGCTATATCAGAGATTCTTGTAGGGACTTGTAAATTTTCAGTTCTTCCAAGTTGGTATAATCTAAAGAGAGGTTTTTCCTTCTCTCCCAGACTATGCTCTGGTCTGTGAGCACTCTTTTCTGCCCTGGAACTCTGAAGAGGGTCCTCGCTCCACTGGTGTCTTAAGCTCTGTTGTGCTAGTGCTCCTTGTTGCTCTAGGACTGCCACCCAGGACTGTGACCCAGATCCATATATGGGCAAAGCAACAGAGTCCTGCCTCAGTGCCAGCAAAGAGACCCCTGTAATCTCCTTCTGACCAGTTTTTCCACTCCTCCTTTCTTACCATCTGGGAGGTGAGGGCTCCTGAAGCAGCTGTTCTAGTGGTTAATTTCAGTGGGTTCCAAGGCCTGTCCCAGTTTGCTGGGGCTGGTTCTATGCTGGCATGGCCTTTCTGGACTGTGTTTCATTCTCATCCAGGTGTGACAGACCTTTCCTGCTGAATTTCTAAATTGTCTTTAACTGAAAATTATTTCCCCCAATTTTTGTGCGTTTTACTGCTCCTGGAATTTTTATGTCATTATTGAAACGTATTATGGTGGGG
Organism: Trichosurus vulpecula; assembly: GCF_011100635.1. NCBI lineage: Eukaryota > Metazoa > Chordata > Mammalia > Diprotodontia > Phalangeridae > Trichosurus > Trichosurus vulpecula. Next base: position 126,731,086 of record NC_050578.1, on the reverse strand, counting down.
TTGGGGAAAGTTCAGGCAATTCTCCACCTTTCCTCCTGCAGTCTTTTCTCCACCATCTTAGCTCTGACCCCATAATGAGAGATTTCTTAGTCTCAATAATTAAACAATTTCAAAGCAAAACATGCTTTCCTATAGTAGGCTAGTTACATTTTGCATAATAAGAATCATTTCAAGTGATGTTGTTAAGCAAATAACTCATAATTAATTTGATTATACCATTAACCTTTGCAGAGTACATAGAACAAACACATACTTTTTTATTTTCCTTTTTTTGGGAAGTTTTACACATCAATCCATTGTGGAAATGACTCATCACTTCCAGTTTCTGCCATGTAAAGGAATGCTGTCATTTGGGAAACCAGAGCTGCCTAGGGGAGCACTAAATACTCATTTCAAAATAGATCTTATGGCTCTTATTGTCATATTAATTAGCTTTTAAAGAAGTCTAAAGAAATCAGTGGTGCTAATGCAGATATAAAAAGCTCTCTGAAGGAGTTCCTCAGGGAACTTGAAGAAGCAGCATTCTAAGGATGGCTGAATTTAACAACACTTCTAAAAGTCTACTAGAGAAGAATAACTCCCTAAAAGGCATTTTTGTTCAATGAGAATCTACTCTACTTTTTGCCCCATTGGGATTATATTTATTTTTAGATAACAAATGATCTGTATGACTTCAAGATATAGCTGATAAAAAAATCCATAATTCACACACACACACACACACACACAAACACACACACACACATTCACATGCCTGCTTTTTGACATTTTGTGCAGCTCTTATGGCATCACCTTAAAAAAAAAAAGCTGATGGCAACCTATAACCATTTTGTTACCAAAAGAGATTGATGGTGTCAGAAAGGACTTTCAGAAGGAGAACCAAGAAGGAGTAGAGAAAGCACTCAGTTGAATTTTAACAATGTTTCTCTCCAAATAAATTTAACATAATGCCTGAAACAGAAGTCTGGAGTGGCAGAGCCAACAAAAGTTCTTAATAAGATATACTTCTATCATCTACAGTGTGGGGGTGGAGGCTGCCACAAAGCCCATGTGGATAGAGCACCAGTGCTGGGTCCAGGTGGTGGTAACAAAAGTAGGAGCAGTTTTAGGAGCTCTCAAGACAGAGATGGTAAAGGGACCTGGCAACTTGTTAGAAAGAAATTATAGAGGACCCTTGTGCTAGCAATGGATGCAGTAACAGGTATTGCTTTGCAACGTTATTACCTATACCCACTTCTGGGTCATAGTTTAAGGGCAGAGAGAATCATTTTTAGTAAAAGGGAGAAGAAGCCCTGAGAGGCAGTATTGATTTTGGAAGCACTGAAAACTTCCGAACACATAGAATTTTGAAAACAATAGTGAGAAAAAACCTAAATCTTGAGGCAGTATCCCTTCCCCACTCTGTTCTTCAAATTTTAAGATAATGTTCAAAATCAAGAAATAAGGTAAAAAATCAGCAAAGAACAAATCAAATAAAAGATAAAAAGATAAATAATAGACAGACAGACAGATAAATAGATAGATAGATAAAAAAATAAAAAAACTGCTATAGTGACAGCAAGACACAAACTCAGAAGATGACAATGAAGGCAAAACATCTACAACCAAAGCCTCAAAGGAAAAAAAAATGTGAATTGGACACAAACTGAACAAGAATTCCTGGAAGAGCTGAAAACATATTTTCAACATCAAATGAATTCCTTGTACATCCACATGTATGTTTAGATAGCACTCCTTTCCCTCTCCTTTAATTGCTTGTTATTATGTCATTACTTTATTCTTAAAAGATTCACTTCCTTCCTTTTCTTGTTAACTACCAGTAAAAATTTTATGCCATGGTATACTATTTGTCCATGCTTTGCAATTTTCATGAAATCTAATATGCTTAGTCAGATCACGCCAGACTTTTCTGTCATTATTTGTCATGAATTCAAACATGAAGCTATCACTTAATAAACTTCTCATCATTTCTACTTCTGCAATGAGTTCTTCCTTCTTGATTAGAACTAATAATAGCAATTCTTTTAAACACTTCATTACCCTGTTGAAGAATGAAATTACCTGTAAAGCAAGTCAAGAATTATAAACTGTTCTATTTTAGAAGGGAAAATTCATAGTATGATATATTTATAGCTGCAAGGGACCTCTGAGGCCCTCAATTTCATGTGAGAGGAAACTGAAGTCAAGAAATATATGACTTGCTCTTGATCAAATAGATACCAGCTGTAAGTGCTGGGATTCAAATTCAGGTTCTTTGATTGTGAATGCAACATTCTGTCCACCATTGTTAACCAGAAGGTGGTTTATTTGTCCCATTACTTTTGTGAAATCTTCATGTCCTGGTTATATTCTGTTCCTTAAAGTTCTTTTACATTTCCTTCTTTTAGATTAGTGATCTATAGCATACTGCCATTAAATAACAATTATTTTCCCCTTTTCATTGAATTTTATCTTGATTCTCCCCATTGTAAGTCTCCCATCCTTCAATTCTTAGATTACTTTAGTTTTCTGTATCATCTTAATAAGATACAGAGTTATTTCTCTACCTTTTGTACATTCTAATACGTTTTATAAAATTTTCCCTTCCACAGCAGTGTTCTAGTCATCAGTCTTTGCTTCCCAGTTTCAAAGATATGAATTAAATCTCACTTGCCAGCATTGGGTCATGATATCTACTTCACATATTTTTAGCTTTGTTCTGTTTATGGTTATAGAATGTCTTGAACATTATTTTTGACTCTCTAAATATTGAATCTTTAGAAATATGGAACAGGGTTTACATAAGGTTAATTTTACAATTCATAAAATGATTCTTTGTGTAAATAGGTTTACATAAGAAAGGTGTAACAATCTTTCTCTCAAACCTTAGCATATCCAGTACAACTTCTAGTTGGAAGAAGTATATGTGCCTATACTAAATAACTTTTATTTTTCATAGAATTATGGTTATTTTCAGAATTTGAAGACCTTTTAAAATATCTTTTCATCCCATAACTTCAATATGGATCAGGATCAAAGAGAATTGTTTCTTTATTCATGGCATATTTAAAGCTATTAGCTGAAAACAGTGACTTCATTGGTAGAGCTAGATGTCATGGTATATGACAGATTAGCATATCTAATAAATGAAACTATCATAAAGAAATGATTGCTTACAAAATTAAATTTAGATGTAAAATAAGCCTGAATATAGTCCTTGGAATGGCCTTGGTAAATATGAATACAGAAAGTCCCAAAAGGTGAATGATCATGTTCAAGAGAGAATCAATCAACTGCACCACCATAAGGAAGCACAGAATTTTTCAGAAGAAAATAATCACAAACATACTGAGAACACATTTGGGCCCTGAAGAAACATTACTAAGAAATGCCATATTTCTTGATATTCTCTTAAAGAAAAGTTCCTTCTTAGTTCCTTTACTTCATATATATGATATCTAAAGTTTTAGATGAAGGAAAATCGAAAAGTTCCTCACTGGGTTGGACCAAACAGTGATGAGGTTTTCAGACATAGAAATCTTAGAAATTTATCCATTGGGTTGTAAAAGGAATTATAATATGGTATACAAATAATATTGATGTACAAACAAAAGTATAGGCCTTTGAAATGTTGACTTTCTGAAGCATAAATCAGTATAAGAGCCTGAATTGAGAAGAATGGCAAATATAACTATCATAAAGAAAAAAAGTTAAATTAAAATCTGTAAAAAGGGGTAATATGTGAGGGTCTATCTACCTATTTCCATATACTTATATCTATATCTACATATTTCCCAAAAGAGGTGACTAGCTTGGCTCTATTCATTGTTTTTCATATTCTGTATCGGGAATAGACAAATATAGAGATATTTGTTATACTCATGCACTACTTTTTCATGTATTAGGTGGAGATTTTAGACAAAAGCTTCATTTCTGCTTTTATCTAAATGATAACTATGTCATACCACCATCAAAAATGTCATCCCTTGAAAAAATTCATATAAATAAGAATAAAAGTAGATGTTTACATTTTTCTATAAGCACATATAATATTGTGAACAATAATAAAAATAGAGACAGAGAAAGAAGAAAAGAGGAGAGGAGAGGAGAAGGAGGATAAAAATGACTCTAAATAAATTCTAGAGCTACACAACCCAACAAATGACAGAGTGAAACCAATTCCCAGCACAAGAAAACATGGAAGGTCAACAGGAAAGGTCTATTGCACCTGGCTGGAAGAGGAGCCCAGCCCAGCATTGGTTGCCCAGGCAGAGACAGGGCTAAAACAGGCCTCAGGGGACTCAATCACTGTCAGCTGTAGTGGTTTCCAGACTTTTCAACCCACAAACACCAAAGACAATGTAGAACTTCAATGCAAAAGGTCTGTTGGACCTGGGTGACAGAAGAGCATGGTCCCTCCCCATCCTCAGGGTGGTGGATGTGGTGGCAGCAACCATGGCAGTGGCAGTAGCCATGGCAGTGGCAACATCTGCTTCTGGAACTCCCAGTCCACAGAGCAGCTGATCAGAGGGGCATTGCAGGAATCTCTTTGCTGGCACTGAGGCAGGATTCGCTTGCTTTGCCCTGCTTGGATCTGGGTCACAGAGCTGGTTGTTGGTCCTGGGATGAGGAGATGCACTGGTGTAGTAGAGCTTGTGGCTGCATAGGAGAGGGAATACTCCTCACAGTTCCAAGGCAGAAAAGAGTGCTTATTGCCACTCACAGACCAGAGCATAGACCAGGAAAGGAGTAAACACCTCTTCTTTGATCACACTACCTTGGAAGAATTGAAAATTTACTAGCTCTGAAAAGTATCTTTGAAAACAACTGCACAAAACCCATAGAGTTTGGGACAGGATACCCTACAGACTGGAAGCAGAGTGCTATCTTAGCAAAGAGTTAGAAAGTCAAGTAAGTGGCTAGGAAAATGAGCAAACAGTGTAAAAAAATCAGACTATAGAATATTGCTTTGGTGACAAAGTAGATCAAAACATACAACCAGAAGACAACAAAGGCAAAGCTCCTACATTGAAAGCCTCCAATAAAAATGAATTGGTCAAAGGCCATGGAAGAGTTCAAAAAGGACTTTTAAAATTAAGTAAGAGAAGTAGGGGAAAAATTGGGAAAAGAAATGAGAGGGATGCAAGAAAATCATGAAAAATCAATCAACAGCTTGCTAATGGAGACCCCCTAAAATACTGAAGAAAATAACACCTTAAAGATAGACTAACCCAAATTGCAAAAGTGGTCCAAAAAGTAAATGAGGAGAGGAATGCCTTACAAAGCAGAATTGGACAAATGGAAAAGTGTTGCGAGTCCCCGACCTCGCAACAAATTCGGGGTTTCCCCCAATCCCCAGGCCTTTGCCTAGCAAAGGGCCTGATCTCGTGGACAATGTATGGGGTGGGAGCCAAAAGGTGGTGAATGACTCTGTTTATTATTTCAGCAAGCAGCATTTTTATATCTTTGGTGACGTAGATACATTCTTTGGTTATGTGGGTGAAAGACAAGTAAAAATCAAGACACCTGGGTACTAGGACTGCCCCGACTCCACCTACTTTCTTCCCCTTCTCTTCCCGAGCTAACCCGAAGCTCCTTGCAGGCAGGCAGTCTGGGCAAAGAACCAGAAGTTCCATGTGCTCTGGCAAGCCAAGACAGAGAGCCGGAAGTTCCATGTGCTCAAGCAGGTGCGCACAAAGACCTGGAATTGCTAGGGAGGCAACAAAGGTGAGACCCCTCCTCCTGGCTCCACCCATAACTCAGAGCCCTGAGTTTATCTTAGCAGGCCCCTGGGCCTGGAGGTCCAAGGAGGGCAGGGCTCGCTCGGCTCTAACTTGGCCCGTAACAGAAAAGAAGGTCCAAAATTCAGTGAATAAAATAATTCATTAAAAATTAGAATGGAGCAAATAGAAGTTAATGAAGTCATAACAAATCAAGAAACTATAAAACAGAACCAAAAGAATGAAAAAAAATATAAGAAAATGTGAAATGTCTCACTGGAAAAACCACTGACCTGGAAAATAGATCCAGGAGAGAGAAATTGAAAATTATTGGACTACCTGAAAGCCATGATCAAAAAAAGAGCCTAGACATCATCTTTCAAGAAATTATCAAGGAAAATTGCCCTGATATTCTAGAATTAGATGATAAAATAGAAATAGAAAGAATTTACTTATTACCTCCTGAAAGAGATCACAAAAGGAAAACTCCTAGGAATATTATAGCCAATGTCCAGAGTTTCCAGTTCAAGGAGAAATTATTGCAAGCAGCCAGGAAGAAACAATTTGAGTATTTTGTAAATACAACTAAGAAAACGCAAGATTAAGCAGCTTCTACATTAAAGGAGTCAAGAGTTTGAAATATGATATTCTGGAGGCCAAAGGAGCTAAGATTAAAACCAAGAATCACCTACCCAGCAAAAATGATTACAATGTTTCAGGGGAAAATATGAATTTTCAATGAAATGGAATACCTATTAAGAATATTATTATTTTAATAATAATATAAGAACAAGTCCAAATTACTTGTCTGAATTGATTGGATTCAAATGACCGTTATTGAGCATTTCCCTTATGCCAGACATAATGCTAGGTACAATAACATAATTGAGTTAGTAGCTGCCTTTAAAGAGCTAATATTCTTTGTTTAGGGCATCAGAAGTGGGGCTTGTAAAGAGCTAGTACTTGAACTTAAGAGTGAAAGGATTTTAAAAGGCAACAGTGAGAACATAGAACACATCAAGTGAGGACAGCCTGTGCAAAGATTTAGAGTAGGAGATGGGATTTCAGGTACAAAAGGGAGTAAAGTAGTTTCACTAGAAAGAATGGAGTAGGAAACCTAGTATTCATGATCTCCAGGGTCTGTTTCAATCTACATGCCCTAACTTCATTTCTACTCTTAAATACTCTGAAACTTACAATTTGTTGGCAGAATATCCTCCTTATGCTATCCCCACCCAATCCTTATTTCCATTTCTAATTCTTTATTCATTATATCTGGTGCCTAGGATTGTTTCTCTTCTTTTTTTTCTTTCGAATTCCATGCCTTATTATTAATGTCTTTTTTTTTACTTTTCAACATTGATTTCCACAAGAGGTTGAGTTACAAATTTTCTCCCCATTTCTACCATCCCACCCACTCCTACCATCCCACCCACTCCAAGATGGCATATAATCTGATTGCCTCATTCCCCAGTCAGCCTTCTCTTCTGTCACACTACTCCCCTTCCCTCCCATACCTTTTACCCTTACTTTCTTGTAGGGAAAGATAGATTTCTATGCCCCATTGGCAGTATATCTTATTTCCCAGTTGCATGTGGAAACAACTTTTTTTTTGAGCATCTGCTTTTAAAACTTTGAGTTCCAAATTCTTTCCCATCTTCCCTTCCCACTCACTCTCCCTAAGAAGGCAAGTAATTCTACATAGGGCACACATGTATCATTATGCAAAACACTCCCGTAAATAGTCATGTTGTGAAAGACTAACTATATTTCCCTCCATCCTATCCTGTCCCCCTTTATTCAATTTTCTCCCTTGACCCTGTGCCTTTTCAAAATAGTTTGCTTTTGATTACTTCTTCCCCAAACTTCCTTCCCTTCTATCATCCATCCTTTCTTATCCCCATTCCCCCTACTTTAATATGGGGTAGGAGACCCAATTAAGTGCGTATGTTATTCCCTCCTCAAGTCAAATCCAATGACAGCAAGATTCACTCATTCCCTCTCTCCTCCCCCTCTTCCCTTCCAATGAACTGTTTTTTCTTGTCACTTTTATGTGAGATAATTTACCCCATTCTACCTCTCCCTTTCTCCCTCCCTGTTTTAACAACCCAGCTAGCAGCTTTGGTGGGGGCTTCCGGGACCCAGGAGGCTGACGAGGAAAAAGCACAGGTTCTTTTTATCTGCTTAAACAAGGAAAGCACGGTGAAGGGGTTGACCAGCTTACTTTAATCCAGCATTCACTTAGCATACAGACAACAATCATTTAGTTCAGGGGAAAATGCCAGCATTCAGTTAGCATTCAGTTAGTTCAGGGAAGCATACAGACAAGCATCAAGAGACAGACCAAATACAGATTCATTGACTTACTTCAGGGGAAAAAACCAGCACCCTGAGGTTCAAAACATTCATTTAGTTCAGGGGAAAAAAAAACCAGTACCCCGAACCTCAAAACCAAAATACAAACAAGTTACAAACATCAACAGACAGACCCAATACAACTCATAGTTATCAACATCTGGGCTCAGCCCGAGAGCAAGGGCTGGCCCAGAGTCACACTTGCTTGCCGCTGCTTCCCACACCAACTGGAAGGGGAAAGAGAGAGCTTCAAGCTGTCCTCTCCCCTCTTATAGAGTTTTTGACATCATCAAGCACCGCCTGAATGACCAGGGCCAATTGGTTCTTGACTTGGCCCCTCCCCCTAGTGTAGACGTTAACACCTCCCCTCAGCCAGCCCCATGATTCATCACACAGGAAGTTTTCTGCTTCCTGACATGCTCTCTGGGCTTCCTGCCCTGGAAGAGCAAGCCACAGTGTCCAGAGGCTCAATGAGGTAAGCTGAGTCATTCAAAGAAAACAAAGGCCATTCTGGTTACACTCCGCAATATATTCCTCTCTCGTCCCTTAATTTTATTTTATTTTTTAGATATCATCCCTTCTTATTTGACTCACTCTGTGCCCTCTGTCTATATTCCCTTCAACTCCCCTAATACTGAGAAAGGCCTCATGAATTACACACATCATATTTCCATGTAGGAATGTAAACAAAACAGTTCCACTTTAATAAGTCCCTTATGATTTCTCTTTCTTGTTTACCTTTTCATGCTTCTCTTGATTCTTGTGTTTGAAAGTCAAATTTTTTATTCGGCTCTAGTCTTTTCACTGAGAAAGCTTGAAAGTCCTCTGTTTTATTGAAAATCCATATTTTGCCTTGGAGCATTATACTCAGTTTTGCTAGGAAGGTGATTCTTGATCTTAATCCTAACTCCTTTGACCTCCGGAATATCATATTCCAAGCCCTTTGATCCTTTAATATGGAAGCTGCTAGATCTTGTATTATCCTGATTGTATTTTCACAATACTCAAATTGTTTTTTTCTGGCAGCTTGCAGTATTTTCTCCTTGACCTGGGAATTCTGGAATTTGGTGACAATATTCCTGGGAGTCTTCTTTTTGGGATCTTTTTCAAGAGACGGTTGGTGGATTCTTTCAATTTCTATTTTACCCTCTGGCTCCAGAATATCAGGGCAATTTTCCTTGATAATTTCTTGAAAGATCATGCTTAGGCTCTTTTTTTTTGATCATGGCTTTCACGTAGTCCAATAATTTTTTAAATTCTCTCTCCTGGATCTATTTTCCAGGTTAGTGGTTATTCCAATGAGATATTTCACATTGTCTTCCATTTTTTTCATTCCTTTGGTTCTGTTTGATAATATCTTGATTTCTTATGAAGTCACCAGCTTCCACTTGTTCCAGTCTAATTTTTAAGGAAGTATTTTCTTCAGTGGTCTTTTGGACCTCCTTTTCCATTTGGCTAATTCTGCCTTTCAAGGCATTCTTCTCCCCATTGGCTTTTTGGAGCTCTTTTGCCATTTGAATTAGTCTATTTTTAAGGTGTTATTTTCTTCAGTCTTTTTTTGGGTCTCCTTTAGCAAGTCATTGGCTTGTTTCTGTGATTTTCTTGCATCACTCTCATTTATCTTCCCAATTTTTCTTCTATTCCTCTTACTTGCTTTTCCAAATCCTTTCTGAGCTCTTCCTTGGCCTGAGACCAATTCATATTTTTCTTGCAGGCTTTTCATATAGGCTCTTTGACTCTTTTGACTTCTTCTAGCTGTATGTTTTTATCTTCTTTGTCACCAAAAAAAGATTCCAAAGTCTGAGTCTGAATCTGAATCTATTTTCACTGCCTGTTCACGTTCCCAGCCAACCACTTGAGCTTTTTGTCAGCATATGACTGCTTGTAGAGTAGAGAGTACTTTGTCCCAAGCTTTAGGGGCTGTGCTGTTGTTTTCAGAGTTATTTCTACACAGCAAACTCTGCCACAGCAGTGCTCCTCTTCCCCCAAGAACTGCCAACCCAGACTGCGACCCAAATCCAAGCGGGCTCTGCACTCCAGCTCTGATCCTCAGCTTAATTCCTCCCACAAGCGGGCCTGGGGCCAGAAGCAACAGCAGCTGGAGGTTGGGAAGCAGCCCCAGAGCTGCACCACTTCCATCCCCCAGGGCTAGGGCCAACCACGCACTCCTTTCACTCTGTTCCTGCAGTTCTTCCCACTAAACCTCTCTGTTGTCTTTGGTATTTGTGGGTTGAGAAGTCTGGTAACTGCCACAGATCAATGATTCAAGGCCCTGGCACAGCCCACACTGAGCTGTGCTCTACTCTGCTCCCAGCTCCATGGGATAGACCCTTCCCAGCGACTAACCAGGCTTTCCTGGGCTGGATCCCTGCTTCCCTCTGCTATTTCGTGGGTTCTGCAGCTCTAGAATTTGTTCAGAGACATTTTTATAGGTGTTTGGAGGGTCCTGGGGGAGAGCTTAAGCAAGTCCCTGCCTTCCAGCCACCATCTTGGCTCTGCCCCTCCCCCCCATTTCTTTCCTTTTTATCCATGAAACTTATCTCATCTTCAAAGCTTCCCTCATTCCTCATTTCTTTAATAACTATTTTTTTATCGATTCCTCTATCCCTAATTAATTGCATTACTTTACTACTCATGATCTTTCCTATCCATTTAACATTGGCCATAGAATACCCACCAATGTTAATAAAGACTAATATTTTATAGTACTTCAAGAACTATAAAGCACTTTCTCTGAAGCTTATTATGTAGAGGAGAGGGAATTTGGTAGAGTGAGAAAAGTACTTTCTGACTTTGAGGTCCCAGGCTATGAATTTGAATCTAAACTCTGATATTTGTTTTGGCAAACCATGCATCCTCCTTTATCAAACTTTCATTTATCTATAATTGCATTTATAGAGCAGACTAAGCAGAATCCCAGAAGTATTTACACATTTGTCTTTCTCTTTCATCAAATGCTCAAAATTCTTCTCTAGTTTCCATTTTTTGTTTTCCCCTGAATTATTCCTGGACCGATTGGTTCCATCAGTTACAGTATGATGATAATGAAGCCTATGTGGATTATTTTACCACCCAGAATGAGAAAAACTTGGAAAAACTTTTTCTGTACTGTCTGAGTCCATTCCTAAGTATTGGTTTTCCTATTTCAAGGTTGAGAAGACATTGGTCACAATAGAGTACTTACAGGATGAGAATATAGTTTGAAATCAAATCAAATCAACAGGCGTTTATCAATGGCCCATTATGTATGATACTATATTCTGAGGATGAAATGGACATGAACCTGTGATTTCATTGACATAGATAACTTTTCAGTAATGAAACTCTCTCTACCAATGCAATCTGAAACTTCTCAGTAACTTACAATCTTAGAAAACTACTAGGGCACTGAGAGATTTTGATTTGCCCATGTGTCAGAGAATAGACTTGAACTCAGATCTATGGCTAGGAGATTAGTTCTCTATCCACTATACCACACCGAGAGTCAGGGTAACAAATGAAGAGTCAAGGGTTTTCATTCTGGATGACACCTGATAGGTATCAACCTTTTTTTTAAAATGTAGTATATATTTTATTGACAGTGAGTCTGCAACTCTGTCACTAACTGATTTTGCATAAGGCAGTTGGCATCCCTGGGCCTCTGTTATCTACAAGTTGAAGGAACTGGACTAGATAAGTGCTATCAAATAAATAGACGTGGCACCACAAAACCATATGTAAGGATCCCTGTAGCCTATATATTGAATTTAAAAACCACATTTTAAGATTATCTATGTTCTAGTGAATTTTTATTGTTCAGTAAAATATTGTTTTATTCTTGTTCTATTGTTAAATGTTTCCCAATTACATTTTAAATTTGTTTTATGTATATTGGTTGCAATATGTGTCTTCAGAATTTGTGTTTAACATCTCTGGATTAAATGAACTCTAAGGACTGTTCCAAATATAAGATAATGAATTTCTGTCATACTATTAAAAATAGTATATTTATTCATTTGGACTCATAATGAATAGTATGAAGCAACCAATCTTCTTTTACTTCCTTTGGTTAGATGTTTCCATAGTTGAATAGACCATCTATTACAGAGATTTTCTTGACATTCAGACTAAATTTTAAATTGCTCAGTTACATCTCATTAGTCCTAACCTTTTTCAATCTTTCTTTGGTATTTACACAACTGAAAACATGTAGATCATTATCATTATTTAATGAGACACCTTTATTTTTTACCCTTTCTCTTCCTTTTCATAGGAAAACAGTTCTTTTATCTTACAATTAGAGACTGGAATAAGTGTTGGATATATACACATATGTGTATGTTTCTGAAGCTGTTCCTTTTTCTAAATGTCCAGACCAATCTGTGTTCTAGGCAAAACTTTATTTTGTGCCTTCTATATGCCAGGCTTTGTGCTAAGTGCTAGAACGTGAAGATGGAATGAAAACATAAAGCCTAAAGTAACTGCTGGGAGCTTAGTGGACAGAACACTGGTCCTGGGGCCTCATATACTTCCTATAGATGTGACCAGAGGCAAGTCACTATTCCTTTGATTGCCTGACAAAATGGATCCTCTGGAGACATAAATGGCACACTACTCCAGTATATTTGCCAAGAAAATCCCAAATGGGGTCAAAAACAACAACAAGGACCTTGCATTTTACAGGAGTTGTGGAGCAGACAACATGTATACTAATAAGGAAATATAAAACAGAATATAGAATGTTTAATAAAATTTTAAAAAGAACAGAAATAAAGTAACAATAGAATTCATGGGGGAAGTTTTAATGATGGTCAGGGAGTAAGGACAACACTTGAGTTGAGCTAGGAATTAAAGAAGTTAGAGGTAAAAGGGGAAAACTCTTCAGCGGGGCATGGAGGGCAGACAACATGGGTGAGTATCTACAGAAGCAGGATATGGAAGGCATCAATAGAAAAGTAAATGCACATATGGGTGGGGGAACGGTCTCTAGACCTATAATTTTTCAGAATCAGAGAATACCAGAATTTCATAGCTGCAAGGAAACTCCATTGACTATTGAATCCAATCTATCCCTAAAGAGAAAGTTCCTTTGGCCTAAAGACCTCCAGCAACAAACAACCCATGACTTTTCAATGTAGCCCACCCATGTAGACATTCTTTTAATTGTTAACAAATTTTCCTAATGTCCACTCTAAATGTGATTCTTTGTGACTTCCACTCATTTCTCCTGGTTCTGCCATCTGGGACCAAAAATTTCCCAAATCTAATAAAGATATTTTCTAACAAAGGCTTTTACTACCACAGCATTACAGAGAAGCAGTTTCTGAACATGAACAAATTACTTAACCTTTCTTGCCTCAGTTTACTCATGTAAAATGAGGTGGTTTGTTTAGCTGCTTAGAATCTCAATCCTAAATCTATCTCTGATCATATATCAATCGGTCCAAACATTCTAGGAATCATAAGGCTGAATAAATCAAAAGAGATAGTATATGAGTAAAGGAATTAGGTGTTGGAATTATTTTGGAGGAAAAGAGGTGGTTGGAAGATGGCACGGGTGTGGGGAGGAGGGGTATGGGGTATGAAGACATTGGTATATAACAAAGTTCCAGTCATGAGGTCCAGAGTTGATGAGAATTACACAAATGAAAAGGGATATGTTTTCTGTAATCGAATCAGCTGAATTGGCCAGAGGGAAGAAATGGGAAACTGCTATTCTCAGAAAGAAAATGTGTCTACTAAAATAATTACCCAATAGTCAAAACAAAATAAGCCTAAGTATTTTTTTTATTTTAAGTTGGTATTTTATTAACTTATTAAGTTATAAACAGTAAAACCAGGGAAAAACCAGGGAAAATTAAGGTCATGTTGGGGAAGTATAATACATCTTCCTGGTGTGTGTGTGTGTGTGTGTGTGTGTGTGTGTGTGTGTGTGTGTGTGTTTCTTTTTTAAAACTGAAGATACTGTGGTTTTCACATAGCAATTAATCCTGCGGACAAGCAGTATGATATATTCTCCACTCAGCTTCTCTCTAACTTGTCCTTATTTGAAGTTAGACGAATGGTGATCAGTACCTAGCAGCCTAATATTGATTACCCTTAAAACAAATGTGTCAAAAGTTTAGAAATTTTTAGATATCATTGGATAAAATGACCCAGGGCAAATTGTCAATTATTTAATGTATTCATGTACATGTGTACATTTCACTTTGAAATATCATAAGCTCTTGAAGGCCAAGCCTTTTTGCTTTTGTATCCTTAGCATCTTGAACAGTGCTTTGCATGTAATAAGAATTTAATAAATGTCTATTGACATGAATATATGCATTTTATCCTAGAAAATAATTCTTCAGTATTTGCAAGACAGTGTTCTGCACAGTGGCTAGTGTGAGTTCTTTGGGTCTATGACACCCAGGTTCAAATTCTGCCTCACATGTTCCCTAACAGTATGACAATGGACAAGTTACGCCAGCTCTTAGCATCTCAATTACTTGACCTGTAAAATGGACATAATAATAAATTTCTAATAAAGGCCTTGAAGGAAGGAATTGTTCTCATTTTTGTAATTCCAGTACATAAATAGGCCTTCATAAATACTTATTGAATCTATTTCATGATGGTATACATACAGCTCCAAATTCCAGAAACCACTAAATGTAGTAATCACTTTACTCCTTATTTTTAGCTAGATATCTAAAATTTTCATTAAATATAAGATTGAAATAAGAACCAATAGACTAACTTTGCTTAAGTCATAGTTTCATTCACCTAGGAAAACAAGTTATAAGCACTTTGATATACTTTTCCAGTGTGTTTTTTAAGGGGACAGTGTCTACACCCAAACAAATAATTAGGGAGAGAAAGGGAAGTAAGTTACTGTTTAATTAGGTTTCCTCAGTGCCAGTTTGAACTATCTTAACAATGTGTTTCATTGGAGGCAAATGGAAGAGAGGTTTCTGTTAGTTTATGAACCTAAGAAATGAAATTGGTTTTGTCTCAGTCTTGTTCCCCCATTCCTGTAATTTATAGAGTGCCTTTCCCACTCCCACACACTCCCTGTTTACCTACATGTCTTATCAGTAAACGAATGTAATATAAAAACCAAACAAGTCAATAAAACCAAAAATGTCCCCAAAACTCCACCTCCACAAAGCTCAATTCAAGCACCATATTGTATATAATAATAACAAGAAAATTAATAGTTATAGTGTTTATATAGTGTTTACTATGTACCACTCACTGCACTCAGTGCTTTACAAATATTGACACTTTTTAATCCTCATTTAAAAACCCTAGGATGTAGCTCTATTATTATCCCCATTTTACAATTAAAGTAACTGAGGCATGCAGAGTTAAGAGCTTACTAGCTGGCTTATACAGACTGTAAGTATTTAAGGCCCTAGTTACATTTTACATTTCTTAAATACACTTATATACACCCTTGTTGTTTCCCCTAATAGAATGTAAGCTTCTTGAGGAAAGGAAGTATTTTTTTTATTTCTTTGTATTTTCAGGTTGGGTACATTATAATAGTATTATAATAACTATTTGTTGCTCGATTAATTGACACTTTCACCATAAGTTCTCTGTAAGAATCCTGAATGCTGATTCCCAGTCACCAATTGTCAGTAATCATAGTTAAGGAATAACTCAAGTTAATGGAAGTAGAAACACATATCCAAATGTCTTGAATAAACAGAATTTGTCTATAGCAAGCATATCTTGGAGTCAGAAAGGCTGAGGTTTAAAACATCACTCAGATACTCCATAGGTCTATGATCCAGGAGAAGACAATTTGCTTCTATGAACCTGTTTCCTCTTCTGTAAAAATCAGTGTAATAGCAGGATCTATGTCACAAAGTTGTCACTAAGATCACACACACACATTCACAAACACCATATATAGATAGATAGATAGATAGATAGATAGATAGATAGATAGATATAGATATAGATAGATACATAGATACATAGATTATAGATATAGATATATACACATACTTATACCTATACACACATATAATATATATAATATAGTAAAATATAGGATTGCTTATTCTTGATCATTAGATTTTATTGCTGTTCAATCATGTCTGACTCTTCATGACCCCATTTGCATTTTTTGTTTTGTTTTATGGGTTTTTTTGGGGGGGTTGGTAAGGATACTAGAGTGGTGTGCCATTTACTTCTCTGGCTCATTTTAGAGATTTTCCCAGGGTCACATAGTAAGTAAATGTCTGAGTCCACATTTAAACTCAAGATGTGTCTACCTGATTCCAAGCCCAGTTCTCTATCTACTTTGCCACATAGCTGCCTGATCACTAGATTAGAATTACGATACTTTCTTTTTAAAAATATGTTTTTATTTTGTAAAACGTTTTCCAATTTCATGTAAACATTTTTAACATTCATTTTAAAAATTTTTAATTCCAAATTCTCTCTCTCTGCCACCCGTAACCCACTTATTGGGAAGGCAACCAACAGGAGAACATATTTCCATGTTAGCTATGTTTCAACAACAACAAAACACAATGAAATAAAACAAGAAAAATAAAGTTTAAAGGATATGCTTCAATCTCCATTCTGACTCTATCGGTTCTTTCTCCAGAGGTGAAAGTATTTTTCATCCTCAGTTCTTTGGAATTGTCTTGGATAGTTTCATTGATCAGAATAAGTATGTCTGTCACAGGTGATCTTTCTTATAATACTGTTGTTACTGTGTAGAAGGCTCTTCTTGTTCATCTCACTTTACTTTTTATTAGTTCATATAAGTCCTACGAGTTTTTTTTTTTCTGAAACCATCCTGCCCATCACTTCTTACAGCACAGGAGTATTCCATCAGAATTATATACTGCAATGTTTTCAGCCATTCCCCAGTGAACGGGTATCCCTTTATGAAAAGAGCTGCTAAACTATTTCTATGCAAATAGTTCCATTGCCCTTTCCTTTGATCTCTTTAGGATACAGATTTAGTAGGGGTATTGATGGGTCAAATGCTATGCATGGTTTTATAGCCCTTTTCGGATAGTTGCAAATTGTTTTCCAAAATGGTTAAACCACTGTGGTTAAACTCCACCAGCTGCGTGTTAATGTCCCTAATTTTCCCCTATATCCCTTTAGCATTTATTATTTCCTCTTTTTGTCATATTAGCCAATCTGACATGTGTGAAATGGTATCTCAGAATTGTTTTAATTTATATTTCTCTAATCAATAATGATTTAGAGCATTTTCCCTTGATAGTGATTTCTTTTTCTGAAAACTTCCTGTTTATCTTTTTGGACCATTTATCAATTGGTAAATGGCTCACATTTTTTTTTATAAATTTGTCTCAGTTACCTACATATTTGAGAAATGAGGCTTTTATCAGAGACACCTGCTGTAAAATTTCCCCCAGTTTTCTGTTTTTCTTTTAATTTTGGGTGTATTCATTTTGTATGTACAAAAGCTTTTCAATTTAATATAAACAGAATTATCCATTTTACTTCCCATGATCCTCTCTATGATTTGTTGGTCATAAACACTTCCCTTAGCCATATATCTAACAGGTGCATTTTCCATGTTCTCCTAATTTACTTATGATAGCACCCTTTATGCTTATTTTTTCCATTTTGACTTTATAATAGCACATGGCATGAGATGTTGGCCTATGCCTAGTTTCTGCTGAAGTGCTTTCAGGTTTTCCAAGAATTTTTTCTCAAATAGGGAGATATTGTCCCCAAAGCTGGGATGTTTGCACTTATGAAACAATAGATTACTCTGGTCTGGTACTATGTACTGTGTATGTAATCTATTTCACTCTATGATATGCCACTCAATTTTTAGGTAGTGACATTTTTTAGGGGGATGAGTACCACTTTTTAATATAACTTGAAATCTGCAATTGCTATGTTGCCTTTTTTTACATTTTTTGGTTATTTATTCCCTTGTAAAAAGAATGTTGCTTGCAGCTGCTGTGGAGGTGTAAGGCCAATAACACTAGTACACAGCAGTGCTGCTAGTACAGTTCTTTGATATGCTTTTCTAAGGAAAGCAACTTTAAGGGGTTTACAATCTCATTTTAATTAAACATGCATATGTCATTCACCTAATTCAGGGGAAAAAGGTCAGCACCCTGAACTTCAGAGAAAACCCAAACAGAAATTACAAGCAGAAATTATATAAATAAAGCAGATAACACAAATCAGCAGGCAGGGCTTCTGTCTGTCCATAGCAATACATACATAGTTACCAGAGAGAGAAGCACCAACATCTGGGTTTTCAAAGGCAGGGGGCTCCTTAATGGCTATCCAGAATCTCGTCTGGCCAAATCACATGAACAGCCTTCCAATGAGTGAGCCCCAAAGCCAATGCTAAGCTCAGAATGTATATATATACACACACACTTCTTCAGGGTCAGAGGGTGTCATAACCATGTGACTCAAACTCATGTAACTTAGGCTTTCTTGTGACTTAAATAGGTCATCAAAGACTCTTGATTCAATCAAAGGAAAGGCTCAGTCAAAGGCACTTGGTTGCCTTAGTGCTGATAAGCACTCCAAAAAAAAAGTCCCACTTTGATTTCCACTACATCCCTTGATATTCTCGACCTTTTGTTCTTCCACATAAATTTCATTATTATTATTTTTCTGGCTTTATAATTTTTTTTCTGATAGTTTGAATACTATGGCACTGAATAAGTGAGTAAATTTAGGAAGAAGTGCTATTTTTATCACATTGGCTCAGCCAACCCATGAGCAACGGATATTTCTCCAATTGTTTAGAGGTTGGGCTTGCTGCAGCTTGTTAGGATGCTTTCTATCCCAAAATGCACTCCCCTTTTACTAATTAATTTATTTTAGTTTTCAACATTCACTTCGACAATATTTTGAGCTTGAAATTTTCTCCCCTTCTCTCCCCTCCCCCACCCCAAGATGGAGTGCATTCTGATTAACTCTTCCCCCAATCTGTCCTTCCTTCTATCATATCCCCTTTCTCTAGTCCACTTCCCTTATATTTTTTTTGTAGGGCAAGGTAGATTTTGATACAGCATCCCCTGTATATCTTATTTTCCAGGTGCATGTAAAAACAATTT
Source organism: Trichosurus vulpecula (assembly GCF_011100635.1). Lineage (NCBI taxonomy): Eukaryota > Metazoa > Chordata > Mammalia > Diprotodontia > Phalangeridae > Trichosurus > Trichosurus vulpecula. The sequence continues at coordinate 126,711,981 of NC_050578.1, read as the reverse complement.
TTAAGATTCTTTTTTAAAACTTTGAGTTTCACATTCTCTCCCATCCTCCTTCCCCACCAATTCACACGGAGGAGGCAAGCAACTAGATGTAGGTTACATGTGTGTACTCATACAAAACACTTCCATAATAATCATGTTGTGAAAGACTAATAGTATGACCCTCCATCCCATCCTACCCCTCATTTATTCTCTTCTCTCCTTTGACCTGTCCCTCCTCAAAAAGGTTTGCTCCTGATTAACCCCTGCTCCCATTTGCTCTCCCTTCCATCATCTCTCCCCTGCCCCTTATCTCCTTTCCCCCTACTTTCCTGCTGGATAAGATAGATTTTCATACCCAACTGAATGTGTATGTTATTCCCTCCTTAAAGGAAATCCAATGAGAGTAGGGTTCACTCATTCCCTCTCATATCCCCCTTCTGCCCTTCCATTGTAAAAGCTTTTTCTTGCCTCTTTTATATGAGATAATTTAGTCCATTTTACCTCTCCTTTGCTCCTTCTCCCAATGCATTCCTCTCTCACCCCTAAATTTTATTTTTCACATATCATCCCTTCATATTCAACTCACCCTGTGCCTTCTGTCCAACCACCACAATACTGAGAAAGATCTCATGAGTTACAAATATCATCTTTCCATGTAAGAATGTAAACAGTTTAATAAGTCCTTATAGCTTCTCTTTTCTGTTTACTCTTTCATGTTTCTCTTGATTCTTATATTTGAAAGTCAAATTTCTTATTCACCTCTGGTCTTTTCATTAAGAATGCTTGAAAGTGGGGGTGGAGCCAAGATGGTGCCGTGAAAGGAAGAAACTACTTGAACTCTCTCACAAATTCTGTCAGATATGTCTACAAAAGTGAATCAGAGCAGATTTGAGAGAGTTGATAGTAGACTGAGAGGGGTAGGAACACAGGGCACATGGAACAGCGCCAGACCAAACCAACCAGGAACAGCAGAGGAATCCAGCCAGCACATGGGTCAGGGAGAGCTATGGATGAGAGAAATGCCAGAGCAGGAACAGGCCCAGGGCAGAAGTACTGGCTATAGCCATGATCGAGCCCTAGGCCTCTCAGCTCAGGACTGGAGTCTGTTGGAGTGCAGAGCCTGTGGCCATGGGAGCAACTAGCCCAGAGGCCTCCAACCCACAGTCTAAAGGATTGAAACTTGCCTTCTTGAACTTCTGGGAGCCATGATGTGCAGGTAAAATAGCTCTCACTCCTCCCTTGAATAAACCCAGAGAATAATACCAAAGGAGAAACAGAGGAGCCAGAAGGGGGGCTTCAGTAATGAGGGAAGTGCGGGAGAGGGCCATCGATGTACTGGTGGAAGAAGACTAGTTCAGGAAGAAAGGTGTCCCAGCAGCCCTCACCTCAGCAGAACAATGAGAGAAACTTAGCTCCAGGGGGTGGAGCTAACAAACGTCAACAGCAGGACCCCAGACAGGCTTTGCACTGCCAGGGGAAATGACAGACACCAGCTCAGACAAGAGCTGAGACCACCCATTCTATAGTACAGTCCAGGGGAAGAGGAGACCCCCAGCAGCCAGACCACCCCTCTCCCACACCTCACAAAACCAGAGGCCATAGAACATAAAGCCAGTGAGCAGCCCCACAGATTCCAAAAAAAGAAACTAGGGACAGAGCCCCCTGAGCCTCAGAAACAGAGATCCACTGTAGAAGCCAGGAGGAAAAAAAGCATGAAAAAAGACACTAAAAAGCCAAAGACAATTGATTCATATTATGGAGGCAGGGAATGTCAAAATACCAATTCAGAAGAGGGCAGCATGGACAGTACAACCACATCTAAAACCTCAAAAGGGAAAGTGAACTGGGGTCCAGACCAAAAAGCATTCCTGGAACAACCCAAGGAGGACTTTAAAAACCAAATTATGGAGGTAAAAGAAAAAATGGAAGAAATGGAAAAAAATTTTTGATGGAAACAAATTTTTAAAAAGCAAAATTGGTTAAATGGCTAAGGAGAATTGGAATGTAAATATAGAAAATGTCTCATTGAAAAGTGAAATCAACCAAATGGAAAAGGAGATAGAGAAGCTAAAGGAAGAAAACAAAACATTAAAAATTAAAATTGGGCAAGTAGAAGCTAATGACTCTATGGGACACCAAGAATCAGTCAAAAAAATCTAAAGAATGAAAAAAAAAATAGAATAAAATGTGAAATATCTGATTGGAAAAACAACTGACCTGGAAAATAGATCCAGGAGAGACAATCTAAGAATTATTGGTCTACCTGAAAGCTATGATGAAAAAAAAGGCCTGGACAGTATCTTCCATGAAGTCATTAAGGAAAATTGCCTGGAAGTCCTAGAACCAGAGGGTAAAATTGTCATCAAAAGATTCCATTGATTACCCCTTGAACAAGATGCCAAATCAAAAACTCCAAGAAATATTTTAGCCAAATTCCATAACTACCAGGTCAGGGAGAAAATACTGCAAGCAGCTAGAAAGAAACAATTCAAATGTCATGGAACTACAGTCAGGATCATGCAGGATCTTTCATCTTCTACATTAAATGACAGGAAAAATTGGAATATGATATTCTAAAAGGCAAAGGAGCTAGGACTACAACCAAGGATCAACTACCCAGCAAAATGGAGCATAATTTTCCAGGCAAGGAGATGGACATTCAATGAAATAAGGGAATTCCAGACCTTCCTCATGAAAAGACCAGAGCTCAATGGAAAATTTGATCTCCAAATACAAAACTCAAGAGAGACATAAAAAGGTAAATGGGGGGAAAACCCTAGTTAATCAATAAGGCTAATTAGTTACATCCTTTTCCTGGTGCAGAGGCAGGGTTCCTTTGCTTTGCCCTGCTTGGATCTGGCTCACTGGTTGGCAGTTATTGGTGGAGGAAGAGTGATGTTAAGGCAGAGCTTGAAGTGATGTTGGAGTAGAAGTAACTCTGAAAACAGCAGTGCAGCCCCTAAAGCTTGGGACAAAGTACTCTCTACTCTACAAGTGGTCATACCCTGATAAAAAGCTCGAAGGTCAAGTAGTTGGCTGGGAACATGACCAGACAGCACAAAAGGACTCAGACTCTGACACAGACTCTAGAATCTTTTTGGTGACAAAGAAGTTCAAAACATATAGCCAGAAGAAGTCAACAAAATCATAGAGCCTACATCAAAAACCTCCAAGAAAAATATGAATTTGGCTCAAGTCACGGAAGAGCTCAAAAAGGATTTGGAAAACAAGTAAGAGAAGTAGAGGAAAAATTGGGAAGAGAAATGGGAGTGGTGCAAGAAAATCATGAAAAATAAGTCAACAACTTGCTAAAGGAGACCCAAAAAATATAGAAGAAAATAACAACTTAAAATATAGACTAACCCAAATGTCAAAAAAGCTTCAAAAAGTCAATGAGGAGAAGAATGCTTTGAAAGGCAGAATTAGCCAAATGGAAAAGGAGGTCCAAAAGACCACTGAAGAAAATACTCCCTTAAAAATTAGATTGGAGCAAGTGGAAGCTAGTGACTTTATGAGAAATCAAGATATTATAAAACAGACCTCAAGAAATGAAAAAAATGGAAGATAATGTGAAATATCTCATTGGAAAAACCACTGACCTGAAGAATAGATACATGGAGACATAATTTAAAAATTATTGGACTACCTGAAAGTTATGATGAAAAAAAGAGCCTAGACATCATCTTTCTAGAAATTATCAAGGAAAACTGCCCTGATAATCTAGAGGCAGAGGGTAAAATAGAAATTGAAAGAAGCCACTGATCACCTCTTGAAAAAAATCCCAAAAAGAAAACTCCTAGGAATATTGTCACCAAACTCCAGAATTCTCAGGTCAAGGAGAAAATACTGCAAGCAGCCAGAAACAATTTGAGTATTGTGGAAACACAATCTGGATAATACAAGATCTGGCAGCTTCTACATTAAGGGACTGAAAGGCTTGGAATATGATAATCTGCAGGTCAAAGGAGCTAGGATTAAAACCAAGAATCACCTACCGAGCAAAACTGAGTATAATGCTCCAAGGCCAAATATGGATTTTCAATAAAATAGAGCACTTTCAAGCTTTCTCAATGAAAAGAAATAAATGAATAGAAAATTTGACTTTCAAATACAAGAATCAAGAGAAGCATGGAAAGGTAAACAAGAAAGAGAAGTCATAAGGGACTTATTAAAGTTAAACTGTTTTGTTTACATTCCTGTATGGAAAGATGATGTTTATAATTCACAACACCTTTCTCAGTACTAAAGTAGTTGAAGGAAATATACATACATACATATATACATATGTATGTATATCTATATATATCTATATCTATATATAGACAGAGGGCACAGGGTGAGTTGAATATGAAGGGGTTATATCTAAAAAATAAAATAAATTTAAGGGGTGAGAGAGGAATATATTGAGAGAGGGGGAAATGGAGAGATAGAATGGAGTAAATTATCTCGCATAAAAGTGGCAAGAAAAATCAGTTCTGTAGGAAGGGAAGAGGGGGCAGGTGAGGGGAAATGAGTGAATCTTTCTCTTGTTGGATTTGACTTGAGGAGGGAATAACATGCACACTAAGTTACGTATCTTACACCACAGGAAAGTAGGGGGAAGGGAAAAAGAAAAGGGGGGTGATAGAAGGGAGGGCAGATAGGGGAGGAGGTAATGAAAAGTAAACACTTTTGAAAAGGGACAGGGTCAAAGGAGAAAATTAAATAAAAGGGGACAGGGTAGGATGGAGGGAAATATAGTTATGGAATGACTGTTACAGAAGTGTTTTTCATATTAATACATGTGTGGCCTATTTTGAATTGCTTGCCTTCTTAGGTAGGGTGGGTAGGGAGGGAAGAAGGGAGAGAATTTGGAACTCAAAGTTCTAAAAGCGGATGCTCAAAAAAAAGTTGGTTTTGCATGCAACTGGGAAATATGATATATAGGCAATAGGGTATAGAAACCTTTCTTGCCCTAGGAGAAAGTAAGAGGAAAAGGGATTGGGGGTGGGGAGTGGTGTGACAGAAGGGAGGGCTGACTGTGGAACTGACTGATCAGAATATATGCCATCTTGGAGTGTGGGGGAGGGTAGAAATGGGGAGAAATTTCGTAACTCAAAATCTTGTGGAAATCAGTGTTGAAAACTAAAAGTATTAAATAAATAATTTTCAAAAATATGTCTGTTTAAGTGAGGTGTGTATGTGGGGTGAGGGAGAAGGCATGTAAGAGGGATGATTAAATACAAGTAAAGCAGAGAAATTACAAGCTAAAAAGGGAGTGATTGTTCTGATTTCCAATGAATATAAGAAACACATACATACTCATAAATAAGAAGAAATTCATGCATATTTATTTTATTGACTAATTTGTCATAAAAAATACCAGCCAGATAAAATTCGTGTATTCCTTTAGACAAGCTTCTTTGCTCTTATTCTCCTCAAATTGCAAACTGTAAAAGAATAATCTACATCCATTTTGAGTTGAATGGGTTCCCTTGGTTCACAACATGATAAAAACAGGACCCTTCTCTTGTTTTACCCTGTGGCCTATAGAGTTGATCCCAAACCAAAAGTTAAGAGGTATTCTGTACTCAGTCCAACTCTGTGGGTGATGAAGAAAGATGGAAAGTGTACTTCGAAAGGATTAGACATTTTCCCCAGAACTGCCCTCTCTGAAACTATCGAAAGCCATGTAATCTGTCCCTCACCATTAGCCCATTTTCATTATCAACTGCTTAAAGGCTGGAATTCTGAGACAATACATGGAATAGCAACTTTGGACTTGAAATGGAATGCAGTAACATAATTTTATCAGTTTTCTGACATGTGATTGTGAGGAAAATGGAGAAGACTATGCCAATTTAGAATGTTTTAAGATAAAATTGAAGTTATGAATTTCATATGCTAGATGATTGCTCTCCATTCGAGCCTTCTGTTGCTGTCTCATCAGGGTATGGAGGTAATGTTAAAGTTCTTTGAATTTACATTTTGTATTTAGTTTTTCATATATGTCTGTTAACCCCAGTACAATGTAAGGTGCAATTGTTTCATTTTGGTGTTAGTAGCTCTAGAGCCAGGTCAGTGCCTGGTACAGATTAGATGCTTCCCAAATAATTGCTGATTGACTAATTCAACTCTAGGATTCTGGAAATACCTTAGGCCTGCCAGACTGTAAAGAACTGGAAAAACTTCAAGTGCAGATGAGGAAAGTCTCCATATATGCTATTAGAGAATTAGCCTGACTGAATTGTATAGGCTTATTAATGATCAAAATGTTTCTTTGCTCAGTTTACTTGGATGGTTCAGTTGTTAATTATTACTAAACCAAATTTCTTGTAAAGTTGCTTACATCATAACAGTATTAAATATTAGTCATATTGCACAATGTAAAAAATCTACATTGTTAATTTTTGCCCTTGAAATATACTGCCACTTTAAAATAAATTCTCTCCCACTCCCCACAAATTCCAGGAAAATGTATTGGTTGGTGACCTTTCCAGTGATATTTATTTTTTAGTCATCATTTAAGACTAAAGAAAATTATAGTTATTCCTGGGCATCTAAAAGAAGCATGCAATTTCTCTTAACTTCAAGTAGCCTTTACACAGTTGTAGGTTATTATTATTGTTGTTGTCTGGATACAATTTCAGAGCTATGGATTAATTTTCATAATAAGAACCACATCTAAATGCCTGCCAAGTCTCAAGAAAGTACATATAAATTAAACAAACAATGAGAAAACAATTTAGAGTAAGGATTAATACTTTATAAATCTCAAAATTATTGGATATGATCATTGCAACTTACCCAAGGAGGCTGAAGAATTATACATTACATTGTTGAGGCCATTCAAAGTAAAACGTTAATGTGAGGAAGAATTAGAAGGAATAAAAATCAAAAACTGACAGAATCACTAAAGTTTAGACTTGAAAGAGATATCTGTGACTATCTACTCTAGCCCATATCTCCAAAAAGAATCCTTACTTCAATATACAAGACAAATGATCTTATAAACTCTGCTCTGAGAGTTCCAATGAGAGGAAAACCAATATTTCCTGATGCAGCCTACTTGATTTAGAGGCAGCTCTAATTGTTAGCAAATTTTTGTATATATCCTAGCTACATATGCCTCCTTTCCATTTCTACTCATTATGGCTCCAAGTTTTGCCCATCTAAGTCAAATAAACAAGATTAATTCCTAATCCACATGGCAGAACTTCAAATACTTAGGGAACACTTACCCCCTCCTAACCCATAGTCTTCTCTTATTTTATTTAAACATTCCCAATTTCTTCAACTGATCTTCATGTGGTAAAACTCAATTGTAGCTGTTTCTAGGGTGGATACTAGTTGAAAGACTACTACTAGTGGAAGTACCAGGATAGAATGATGTAGGGTACATACAAGTTGGAGGGAAGAAGCAGTTATCTAGTAGCATCCTATTTTAATTATTTTTTTGGCCAGCCAGGTGCCATGCCAAGCTAATTCTACTTTATCTGTTGAAGGAACACATTTTGATTCCAGTCACCCTCTATGCTGCTGACAAAGCAATATTTTTCAATATTTTGACCTCCCCATAGGGACATTTTTGGGAAATCATTAAAAAAATTCTATTTTCCCTAAAGTAGGAGAGGAAAAATGCTGAATTTCATAAAATCAAATTCAGTTAGGCAATGTTCCACCCAGAAGGAAAAACACAGAGTTAAATTTGATATTTATTTAAGGGGAAAAAACTGTGTACTTGTAATTATCAGATTGTAGGCAAGTGCCAATAAAATTGATAAAATGGTGAATATTAGTTGTATTTTGTCCTGACATCAGACCTTTAATTTCCTATTTTTGGAGGGGGGAAGGCAAGGCAATTGGGGTGAAGTGACTAGCCAAAGGTCACACAGCTGGTAAGTGTTAAAGTGTCTGAGGCCAAATTTAAACTCAGGTCCTCCTGACTCCAGGGCTGGTGTCCTATTCACTGGACCACTCAGCTCCCTTGAATTTCCTAATTTGTGAAATATTATACTTCCTGGAAGTTTTATTCATTCATTCATTCATTTGTTTATTCATTCATTTATTTATTTATATTTAATTTATTTATTTTCAGCTTTCATCATCACTTCCATAAGTTTTAAATTCCCCTCCCTTCCCCAAGACAGCATACAGTCCTATATGGTTCTACACATACATTCCTTTTTAACACATTTTCACATTAGTCATGTTGCACAGAAGAATTATATCAAATGGTTGAAACCATGATAAAGGAAACAAAACAAAACAAAAGAGGAAGTAGCTTGCTTTGCTCTGAATTCTGGCTCCATAGTTTTTCTGTGGATGTGGATGGCATTTTCCATCATGAGTCCTTTGGAAATTTAAGGTCCTCAAATTTATGAGAAGGGCTAAGCCTATCAAAATCAGTGCTCGCACACTGTAGCAGTTACTATGTACAATGTTCTCCTTGTTCAGGTCACTTCACTTAGCATCAGTTCATATATGTCTTTCTAGGTTTGCCTGAAGATTTTTATTTTCTTTAGGTCAGTTTGCTTATTTTGATCTGTTTAGGCTTAAAATTGGTTAGCTTTCAAACCAAAAAGTGTCAGCATCTATTTACATATCATGTAAGGATCAATCACAACTAGTTTAAATGTTCAGTAAGTTCTCTGATAATTTTGGGAAACAAAATTTTCTTTCTTTTAACCACTTGCCAGTACCACTTTGTGTACTACATTTTCATTCTGTTACTGTAAACTCGGAATTATTCAAGATTTTCTCATCTGGTAAGTTGTTTAGCTGGTCCCTTTGCTTCTTTCTATGCTGTCTGCCTTTTGGCCATTGGCACTTCTCCAAAGAGAGGTAAGCTAAAACAAAAGCTTAGGGAAAATTAGGTTTGCCATTTTTTTCCTTTAAAAATTGATAGCAATTAGTGCAAAATCTTGAAGGGAGAGGAGATTGAAAATAGATTGTAGAATCTGATGTTTCAGTATTTCATGGAATCACTGTCAGTCATCAAATGATTGTTAGTTGCTTACATTTTGAATTAAACAGTAATTTTAAAAAGTTAATTGAATTCAAACAATATCATTCCATCTTGCTAAAATTCTTCAAGTGAAACTAAAGTATTTTTTTCAATAGGTCAAAAATTAATACAAATACTCAAGGTTTACCCTTATAATTACAGACTTACTCATAGGTATGTCTATGTGAAATCTAATAATTTAGTTCATTCATGCATTTAGGTTCTCTAATATTTGTTCCTCCCACAATACTGTGATGCTTTGGTGGATGCTTGATCTCAGAAGAGTTAAAATTCATATCCAAAGGGAATTCAATTCAGTTCAATAAACATTTATGAACTGTTTACTATGTGGCAAGATAGTATGATCTTTACTGAGGATAGAAAGACAAAATACTCCCTGTGCTTACAGTGCTTGTACTCTAATTCCTTAACATGTGCTTTCATAATTCTTTGTAGAGATCTAGCCAACATGTTATAGGCCTTATTTAGATTTAAAATTTTTTATTTATTTATTTTTAGGATTTCATACCTACTAGCTCAATGCTTGTGTTCTGTTTTCCTATCTAATAACACTGACGTTCTCCTGAAAATACTATGTAGAAATGGATCAGGGAACATTATAATTTCAGAAGAATCATAATTGAAGTTGAAACAAAGGTCAACAGAAGAACAAACAATTGCTGTAAGTGGACTACTATACAACAAAGTTGACTTTTGCATGAGAGGTAGAGTAAAAGACATCATTAAAGAATTGTATATTAGAAAAGGAGTTGGGACAGTCATGTAAAAAGAATAAGGGATGTACACTCCACAGAAAAAAAAATATGAAAGAGTCTTTAGGATAAAATATTCTATGGTTTCAAGATTGGGTTATTATCTTAGGTGGTACCTTTATGTCGACTTAGTGATTTCCTCCAATGTAATCTCACACTTCCTTTGATGCCTATGACCAGACTGTTCCTCCTCACTTTGAATTTCTGGCTTCTAGACTTTTGACTTACTTCTAATAATGAGTACCACTGATCTCCTCCCCTTTTACAATCATTTTCTCATGAATAGATCTTGGTGTTCTTTAGTCCCCAGGATATTCTCCCCCAGTGACTGCAAGAATTTCAGCCTTTTGGAGGTTACTGGAAAGCCTCCTTATATTTATGATTTAGTCCTAATTCCCTTGATCAATATTCCCCTATTATTACTTGAATCTCCAATATAACACAGCTACAGGGTTCAGAGTGGAACTGTTTTCAAAAATATCTTTAACTTAAACAAATATCCCTGTGCACATTGTATTTGCAAACAACAGACTTTAGAGTTTGGAAAGAGCTAATCTAATTGAAGAAGAAAAGATTCAGCAAGTCAGAATGTTTAGCATGCTTTTTCCATCTCTAAATTCTTAGGCTTATGATCTGAAATGAGATCATAAATATTCTACAGAAGGGCAATGTCCAGAATATAAAATTTAGTCGTATGACACAAAGAAACTTGAAATTTCCTCCTCCTTAAACACAGGGCAAATTGAATCAAGTCTGGAGAGAATCCATAATCATCAAATTAAGTCATATTAACAAGGTCTCAAAAGATTTGTTTGGGCAGTTGTTTGTTTTGGGTTACCATAGTTGAAGGCTAACCATGAATACTCAATGAAGAATCAAAAATTGAGTTTATTCTTAAATTCAAGTTCTCCCAGATGAATACTAATAACACTGTTTACTCTTTTGCTTGCCATAAACTCTGCACATACTTTTGGAAATTTTATTCCCTTCTCCATTCCAAATTTACATATTTATATGTGTGTTTGTGTGTGTGTGTGTGTGTGTGTGTGTGTGTGTGTGTAATATTGAAGTTAAAAAGAATTCCAGATTATAATTGAGCTATCTGAATGTTGTTTATATTATATTCTCTAAAGAAGAAATTTCATTCCAACAAAGGTGAAGATAAATAGTAATAGGTACAAAGTGGGTAGCAGAATCAATAAGATCATGTGATTTAAAATTGAAAGGTACCAAATCTCTCATTATGTAAATGACAAAGCCGAGGCCCCCAAAAGGATTTTGATACTTTGACTTAAGATGGAATTCAGAAGTTTTTTAATATAGGTGTCTCATTTTATGGGTGAGAAAACAGAAGCTCATAGTTATTAATTGACTTTGATTATATGGATGAAAAAGTATTGTACAAAGAACAGACCAATCATTTTAGGTGTCCTATCTTTATTCAGCCCTCCATACCAGTTATTCTAGGCATCATCCACCCTCCCTAGCTTCCTTTGGCTGTTTTATTTCAGAGGAATGATCTAGAAAGCTTTACTCTATAGGGTTGAGAAATCAGGGCTTTTGCTTTACAGTGTCCAAGTGAGCTTGTGCTCAGAAGTTTAGCGGTAATTAAGAATTCACTCACAGGATCTAAAGGAAAGGAAAATGAAGAAGACACACTCATAAGCAGATGAAAAGTTATTGTGCTTATGCCATATAACAGATTACTTGTACATCCTTTACACACCCGGGCTCTTAATCTTTGGTTCATAGCTTCTCTGCCATGCACACGCACAGGCATATATAGATATACATGTTAATGCAGTTAGTAGTAGATAGATACCTACAAGAAGTTTTTGGTAGAAAGAAGGAACAAAATATGCTAAAAGATGTAATATGATCACTATCTAACAGAGCTTCCTGCCTCCCTGTCTCCCTTGTATATAGATTAGGCAAGTTCTTTCCCTAAAAGCTTGAACTCATCTTCAGGCTTTGATTCAACCAGAGACCAAAGGCTTAACTCCTGTGTCTGTTGATAAGAGCTTCCTCATGGTCTCTCACCATGTTGCTAGTGCTTCTTGGTCATTTAAATTCACCCACCAACACAGATGCAGGGCTCTATAGCATAGAATATGCCACAAGGTCTCAAATCATCTCACCTTGACCTTCTGACAACCAGATAAATTTATTCTTGAAATCCAGTGGGGAGTTCATGTAACCAGGCTTGTATTGTAGTAAAAAGTGTTCAGGAGTCAGCTCAAATAGATTCCTGATTATTACATTTTTTACATAAATATTTATGCCTGGGAAATCAGTGAACTACAAATCAAGGCTCAATATATTTTTTATTGTTTAGTATTAATAAAATAATGGAGATAATGTTAATATTGAAGATTAAGCCAAAAAAGTGTGTCATGCTTATGTATTTTTCTAAAGCATCAGTTGTTAGTGTTAAGCAACACACCACTGTATAGCATCTATATTAGGCATTGTTTCCATGTGCAGACTTAGAAATATTTTTCTTTAATTTTTGAACGACATATGAATATTCCCTTTTGTAGTAACATCTAATCTAAACTAATAACCTAGGGGGCTGAGTCAGAACCTCTCATTAAACCCACCTAAAAAACAAAAACAAAACAGCAACAACAACAAAAAACCTTCTTTATAATTGTTTGATTTCTCCTTTTTCCTAAATTTCCAGGTGGCTAAAATTCTCTATTCTTCCAGGATATACCTAACCATTTTCTTCCCCTTTTCCTTTCAGTACCTTTTTTCCTCTTTCCTTCTTACTTCTTTACCCTTTTGCCATCATTTACTTCCCATTTTCAGAATCCTCTTTCTAGCTTACCTGCTAACTTTTTCCATTATTTTGCTTAACATTTAGGGCCTTTATGTTATCCTTCTATTTATTGTTGATTGAATAGCACCTGATCAGTGTTATAAAGTTATCACTCATTTTTCCCTTTGAGGTGTGCAGCAGTTTACGGAAGGAGGATTATACTGACAAGCTAGCTGGTTGCAATAAGAGGCCAGAGTTCAAAGGGAGAGCCAGGTGGTGGAGGAAGTAAGGTGTTGGTCAGAAGGGCTAACAAAGTCATATGGCAGGAGGTCAAGAGGATTGATTCATATTGTAGCTATCTAGATGATGTTACAAGGACTAAAAGCATTAATCAAGCATAAGAACAGTTAACCAAATTTTAGGTAGCTCATTTGCAGGCTATGCTTTGACTACCAGCTTGCTGGCCTTCTTAATATTCTTGTGTCTTCTTCCTATTCTTTTTTTGGAATTATTATTTATTACTGATTGCCTTGCCTCAGGTTGAAAATAACTCTTATTAAAAGATAATGGTGGGGGCGGAGCCAAGATGGCAGCTGGTAAGCAGGGACTAGAGTGAGCTCCGCACCGAGTCCCTCCAAAAACCTATAAAAAATGGCTCTGAACCAACTCTAGAAGGGCAGAACCCACAGAACAGCAGAGGGAAACAGGGCTCCAGCCCAGGACAGCCTGGATGGTCTCTGGGTGAGGTCTATCCCACACAGAGCTGGGAGCTGGGAGCTGGGAACGGAGTGGAGCAGAGCACAGCCTGAGCGGCATGGAACAACCAAACATGGAGTTGGGCGGATGGGGCCCCTAGCGCCCTGAATATGTGAGCTGCGGCAGTTACCAGACTCCTCAACCCACAAACACCAAAGACTGCGGAGAAGGTTAGTGGGAAAAGCTGCGGGAGTGGAAGGAGTTCCCGGTTCGGCTTCCAGCCCCGGGGGCAGCAGAGGTGGGGCAGCTACAGTTGGTGCTGCTTCTGGCCCCAGGCCCACCTGGTGGGAGGAGTTAAGTGGGAGATCAGAGCAGGAGTGCACAGCCTGCCGAAGATCTAAGCCCAGCCCGGGCTGGGGGTTCTTGGGGAAGGAGTAGTGCAGGTCTGACAGAGTTGGCACCTCCCCCCCAAACATGGAACATAGAACTCTTTAGTCTACAAGCAGTCGTACCCCACTGAAAAACTCAAGGGTCAAGTTAGTTGGTTGGGAATATGGCCAGGCAGCGAAAGCACGCCCAGATTCAGTCTCAGACTTTGGATTCTTTCTTTGGTGACAAAGGAGACCAAAACATACAGACAGAAGAAGTTAACAAAGTCAAAGATCCTACAACAAAAGCCTCCAAGAAAAATATGAACTGGTCCCAGGCCATGGAAGAGCTCAAAAAGGAGTTGGAAAAGCAAGTTAGAGAAGTAGAGGAAAAATTGGGAAGAGAAATGAGAAGGATGCGAGAAAACCATGAAAAACAAGTCAATGACTTGCTAAAGGAGACCCCCAAAAATACTGAAAAACACACTGAAGAAAACAACACCTTAAAAAATAGATTAACTCAAATGGCAAAAGAGCTCCAAAAAGCCAATGAGGAGAAGAATGCCTTGAAAGGCAGAATTAGCCAAATGGAAAAGGAGGTCCAAAAGACCACTGAAGAAAATACTACTTTAAAAATTAGATTGGAGCAAGTGGAAGCTAGTGACTTTATGAGAAACCAGGATATTATAAAACAGAACCAGAGGAATGAAAAAATGGAAGACAATGTGAAATATCTCCTTGGAAAAACCACTGACCTGGAAAATAGATCCAGGAGAGATAATTTAAAAATTGTTGGACTACCTGAAAGCCATGATCAAAAAAAGAGCCTAGATACCATCTTTCAAGAAATTATCAAGGAGAACTGCCCTGATATTCTAGAGCCACAGGGCAAAATAGAAATTGAAAGAATCCATCGATTACCTCTTCAAATAGATCCCAAAAAGAAATCTCCTAGGAATATTGTCGCCAAATTCCAGAGCTCCGAGATCAAGGAGAAAATACTGCAAGCAGCCATAAAGAAACAATTTGAGTATTGTGGAAACCCAATCAGAATAACCCAAGATCTGGCAGCTTCTACATTAAGAGATCGAAGGGCTTGGAATGTGATATTCTGGAGGTTAATGGAGCTAGAATTAAAACCTAGAATCACCTACCCAGCAAAACTGAGTATCAATAAAATAGAGGACTTTCAAGCTTTCTCAGTGAAAAGACCAGAACTGAATAGAAAATTTGACTTTCAATCACAAGAATCAAGAGAAGCATGAAAAGGTAATCAAGAAACAGAAATTGCAAGGGACTTACTAAAGTTGAACTGTTTTGTTTACATTCCTACATGGAAAGATGACATGTATGATTCATGAGACCTCAGTATTAGGGTAGCTGAAGGGAATATGCATATATATATATGTTGATGTATATATATATAAGTGAATGTGTATGTATATATCTATGTGAATATGTATGTATGTGTAGGTATGTATATATATATATATGTGTGTGTGTGTGTGTGTGTGTGTGAGTGTGTGTATGTACATATATATATATATGTAAAAGAGAGAGAGCAGACACAGGGTGAGTTGGAGATGAAGGGAAGATATTTAAAAGAAATAAAAGGAAATTAAGGGATGATAGAGCAACATACTGAGAGAGGGAGATAGGGAGAGATAGAATGGGGTAGATTTTCTCGCATAAAGGTGGCAAGAGGAAGCAGTTCTGTGGGAGGAGGGGAGAGGGCAGGTGAGGGGGGAATGAGTGAACCTTGCTCTCATCAGATTTGGCCTGAGGAGGGAATACCATACATACTCAGTTGGGTATCTTACCCCACAGGAAAGAAGAGGGAGGAAGATTAAAAAAAAATAAAAGCAGGGGGATGATGGAGGGGAGGTCAGATGGGGGTGGAGGTAATCAAAACAAACACTTTGGGAAGGGGACAGGGTCAAGGGAGAAAATTCAATAAAGCGGGATGGGTTGGGAAGGAGCAAAATGTAGTTAGTCTTTCACAACATGAGTATTGTGGAAGGGTTATACATAATGATACACATGTGGCCTAGGTTGAATTGCTCGACTTCTTAGGGAGGGTGGGTGGGAAGGGAAGAGGGGAGAGAATTTGGAACTCAAAGTTTTAAAAACAGATGTTCAAAAACAAAAGATAATGGTGAAATGAATGGTCTCCGGGAAACAAAAAGTGGAAGCAGCATCCTATTCTTGAACCTCGGTGTGATCATTCTTTCATGGCCATTTGCTTTTTGGTGTTGTGTAAAGAATCACCATAGTGAGTTTATGTAGTTACCACCAGATTTAAATGAGGCTAACACTTGGAATATGAATATTACAAAACATTTAAAGGTCTTGAAGTTTCTTAAATTAGAATTGACATGTAAATTAAATTGGTTTATTCCCTGAGCATGCCTACCCTATTGGTATGAATATTTCCTACTTACCTCAGCATTTTCATGTTCAGCACATGAAAATAATATAGCTTGAGATTAAGAACAAAAAGTTTTAGGTATTGCTAATATGTTGTTAACTTGGGAGTGAGATAGTATTAAACAAGTTGAAATGAGAACAACCTGATGAAATTTGGGATAAAGACCTAATGAAATACATAATTTCTAATTGATAACACTTCATGTTAATAAGATTTGGGAAAAGGAAATGTTTCACTGAAGCAACAAAAGTTGCAAAGGAAATCTCTTTGGGAGCAAAATATTCTTAATAAAGGATTTAGTTAATTGGTTAAATGTGAGCAAATGAAGAAAAAATTAATTTTGTTAAATATGAGCAAAATATAAAATATTCTGAATGTAAAAAGAAATTGAATGTTTCACAATTATAAGAAGGAAGACTTCTATGTGTTACTTCTCTCTTTTGCCTTGTGAACTTAGGAACCATCAACAAAAATGCCGTTTCAATATACAATAAACAAATGATGAACTAAAAAGTCATTTATTAAGCCACTTATTGTTCTCTAGTGATGATGACTAAAATGCAAGTAACCAAGACATTCTATATCTTTAAAAATCTTATATTCTTTTTAAAACATAGTTTATTTTATAAATATTATTGACATATTTTATTTTTACTTTATCTAGATTTCTACCTGCATCCATACTCTTCTCTGCCATACATCAATTTATTATAGAAATGATTTTTTAAAGAAGAAAATATTTAGCAAGATCAACCAACACACTGATAATATGATATAATATGCAAATAAGTCCCATGCACTGGAATCTATCGTAAGCCTTATTTCTGCCACACTATTTTCCAAATCCCCCAACAGCTCTTATGAAGAGTGGCTTCATTACTATTTAATTTATATTTTCAGGCTTTTTGAACATTGGGTTATTGAGCTATATTATTTCAAGATATAACATTTTAAAAAAGAAAGACAATAAACATATAGGGTAAGCAGAATGGGGAAAGAGTAGGTAGCACATGACTGTATGGTTTAGAAATGGGGGGAACAGTAGCATGGTGGTCTGATTCTAGGCAAAAATAAGTGTCTGAGGGATAGAATCTGAATTCAAGCAAGAGAGAGATAAGGAGACTGTCCAGGATACAGGTAGCATAGGATTGAAATGGCTCAGAAGAGGTATAGCATCCTAGTTCAGGAAAAGAGAAAGGTGAAAACTCATTTACAAATAGTTCCTACAAAAAAGAAAAAGAAATAGAGGATTGTATATGAAAATGTGAAATTTGTTATATATAATTTGTTTTTTAAAATTATATTAAAAGTATTATAGTATCAAAAATAACTTACTACTATCCCCTTGTGAATTAAATATTAATTTTATTCTTAAATGCACTTAATGAACACTTTTATAATTCTTTATTACTGTAATACTAGTACTTTAATGGCAACTTTATCTAATTAATGATATTCACAATCTAACATTTATTAAGGCTATATATATATAATGACCTAATAGTTTGAGAAAAAACATACCTTTTATAAAAGGGAAGAAAAAGGAAAGGTCCCAAACTCCAGGTTGACATCAGTATGCTATGATTTTACTAGTTGAGTATTATCACAAAGTAGTGGGATCATGTCCTTTTGTGACCTGTGCACTCTATTCCAAGACATAATTCTGTTTTGGAAAGCAGGCCATTATTACTTGACCTCCTCTCATTAGAGTGGTAATGAGGTACTGGAATTTCTGGTGGTATGTAGGTAATAGGATTAGGTTAGAAAACACCAGCAATTTTTAATTTTTACCAGTTTCCAAAGAAAAATTAGTTTGCCAGGAATAGCAGGAATTACACAGAACACATATTCAAAATAAATGTGTAAGACCCAAAAGGCACTTGGGCCAGTCATATAGCAATACCACAGGATAACAGATACTCAGATTGGTCTCTGTAGTACTAGCTCCAATAAATTAAAAGCCCTAAAGGATGACTATTGTATATAACTTCAATGGAGGATTTATGCAAAGACAAAGAGAAGAATTGCCCAATTTAGAAGGTTGGAATGTGTTAAGACTTATTCCAGTGAGGGAGAGGGAACATTGATGGGATCATGGTTCCATTATAATTTTGAAATAAGGAAACCCCAATACAATGATTGCATTGTACATCTTGAAAAGGAAACAAGAGAGGAGGAGTGCTTACATACATATATATGTATATATCAAGTTAATGAGTATCTATGAGGTAAGAAGAAGAACAATTGAGACACTCATTTACAGGAGAAAACCTTTAGTATGGCATGAGTAGTAAAGCTGATGACCTAAAATCATTATTTTTATTTTCATTGTTGAGCCATTTCAGTCATATTTGATTCTTTGTGACTCCATTTGTTTTGTTTTGTTTTTGTTTTTTTCTTTTTTGGCAAAGGTACTGGAATGTTTTGCCATTTCCTTCTCCAGCTCATTTTACAGATGAGAAAACTGAGGCAAACAGGGTTGAATTACTCACCCAGGGTCAAACAGCTATTAAGACCCTGAGGTCAGATTTGAACTCACGAAGTTGAGTCTTTTTGATTCCAAACCCAGTGTTCTAACCACTGTGCTACCTAGCTGCCAAATTGTTATACAAACCAGTTTATTGTTCATTTGCACTGTCTGTTGATTATATATCCTGTTTGACAAAAAAACAAAGATGGGAAATTAGTCAGAAAGGATCAAATATATAGAAAGGACAGACATGTTTCACAGTACAATTGTGAGAGCATTGAGGAATGAATACATAAGATAACTAAAGGAGGCAAAGACACCAACATTGTGAAGAAAAAAAAGTCTCAATCCTGATATTAGTCACAATTACTGTATCCAACCCCAGGCAAGAATGCTACAAGTCAATAATAAGAAGAGAAATACAAATCAAAATAACCTTAAGGTTTCAACTCATACTCTGCAAATAGGGGGAAAAATTACAATAGTTAATGTTGGTGGGTTTGTGGAATAATAGATACACTAAAGCTTTGGTGGTGGAACTGTGAATTAGTACAACCATTTCGGAAAGCACTTTGGAATTATGCCAGGTTACTAAAATGTCCACACCCTTTGACCGTAAGATACTCTGGCCTGTTACTGGCCTATACACTCAAAGAAAAGGTCTGATTTGGGCCCTGTGCTGCTTAACATTTTTATCAATGGCTTGGATAGAAGGATACATGGCATGCCTATCAAATCTCCAAGTGACCCAAAATTGAGAGAGATAGAAAATATACTGAATGATAGAGTCAGGATCCAAAAAGATCTTGACAGACAAGAACAGAGATGTCAAATACATGTCCCATAACACTCTGCATCCTGAAACAGATTAAAATGTAATTGAGAAATATTTAACAGAATGAGTAAAAAATGCAATAAAATGTATATGTGTAATGTTAATGTGGTTTTCTGAGTCAATTTGTGACGTGCAAAGAAAGCTATATATGATTTGCGCCCCCCCCCCCCCACACACATTTCTATTAGAGTCTGACACCACTGGGTTAGAACATCGGATTTAGTGGGGTAAGATGATATTGAACACGGACAAGCATAAAGTCTTGCACTTAGGTTCAATGAAGAACTTTGAAAGTATAAGGCAGTTAAGGTATAGGTACAAGTGATCTGTCTAGAAAAGAGATTGAAGGTTTCAGTGGCCTGCAAACCCAATATGAGTCTGTAGTGCAATATATAGGCCAAAAAAGTCCTAATAAGAGAGGGATTATCACTTAGGAATAATGAGATGATTTTTCCCCTGGGCTTTGTCCTGGTGACATCACAGCCATTTTTATCTTATTCAGTTTTGGGCATGACATTTTCAAAGGGGTTTAAATAAACTGGAGACTTTCCAGAAGTTGATAACTGGAATGGAAAAGGGCTTTGAATGTATGCAAGTTGAGGAACTATTATAGAAACTTGGGATATATAGCTTAGAGAAGAGAACACATGAGGTGGGAGGTAAGGTAAGGCATGATATCCACCTTAAAATATTTGAAGAGCTTTCAGGTAGAGATTAAGATTAATTTATTTGACTTCAAAGAGAAGAACTAAAAACAAATGATAGAAGTCACAGAAGGAAATATTTTTGTTTTTATGTAAGGGAAAAGATTGGAATGGGCTGCTGATACAACAATTTGGCTAGCAGCTGTTATGGGGTATAAGACCCAACAAGACCAGAAACAAGAGCTGCCAGCAAAGGTTCTTTTGATCTGCTTTACTGTTGTGCCCTATCCCCCAGTTTATCATCCATCTTGCCCCAGCTCGCCCCACAGTTTGTGCCCCCATCTCCATGGAAATAATGCTGCCCTAGCTTGCCCCTCTGTTTGTGTTCCCATCTCCATGGAAATCAGTTTGTGTTTTTTCCCTTTAAATAACCTGACCCTACCCCTGCTTGAGGCTGTTTGATTTGAGTCTTTACTCTGAACAGTCCAGGGCTTGAATAAATCCACATCAAAATTTATATCTGTGTCTCACTCCCTTTTTTCGGCACAACATTACCAAGGAAAATAACTTTAAGGGGTTGACAATCTTACTTTAATCCAACATACAAATGTCATTCATTTAATTCAGGAGGAAAAGACTGCACCCTGTACTTCGGGGCAAATACAAACAAATTACAAACACACACAATCTAAACAGACCAAATCATGGTTCACAGTTACCAAGGAAGCATCCACATCTGGATTGACAAGCCGGGGGACTCTTAACAACAGCTGGCCTAGAGTTACTAGCCACTCTTCCAATGGCTGAGAGCCCCCAGACCGAATGCCAACCCTTGAGCTTTTATACTCTGTTCAGGGCTCAAAGATTCACACCCAATCAGCAAAAGGGCATGAGTCTGGGGTTTAGTACCCAGTTATCAAAAGGGCTTTGCACCTAGTAAGGCTTAAGCAAAGGCATTTGATTTCTTTAGCATTTCTAAAAAAGAAAACAGTAAAAAAAAAAAAAGTCCCACCTTAATTACCAATACAGCTGCTTGGAGAGCTCATGAGTTATTTCTCTCTTACAAACTTCAAGCAAAGACTTATTGAACACTTATTGAATGTGTGAAAGAAGGGATTATTTTTGCCTAATAGACATTAGGTTAGATGGCTGTTAAGGTCCTTTCTGACTCTAGATCTGCTGAATCTTGTGATACTGTGGGATCTCATTGTAATACTGGCTTATGTCTATAAGGCAAATTTATAAAATATGGGTCATATTCATAGTAATTCTACACTTGGAAGCAGAGTTATGAAATGACCTGTGCCTGTGCTTCCAGTTAGAGAGTAGAATTCTGTCAATTGAGTTGGGAGTTTAGCTCTAAGCTATGCCCTGGAAAAGATCTCTCCTTTTCTTATATGGTTTCCATTGTACTCTCATGGCATAAACAAAGAGATTCCTGAAACTGTAAGGACAAAGTTAATCCCAGGTATCCATGAGAAATAGTAATAAATGTGACAAATGTATTATTTTAACAGACTTTTTTCTAAGCCATAATTATGGGGAAAGCATAAGTTAGGGTACAGAGCACCCATTCTTCTCATGTCTTGTTTCTTTCAGGGCTCCTGTTCCTAGAGCAACTTAGACAATCACACATCTCCTTGATTGTCCATTGAGAAGCAATGGTCTTGAAGAAGAGAACTGCAAAATGAAAAGGAGAGAGACAGACAGACAGTCAGACAGACAGACAGACAGAGACAGAGACAGAGAGAGAGACAGAGAGAGAGGAGTACTGCAGACATAGCAGATACCAGCTGTGGGCTATAGTACATAGGGCTGGCTGGGAGGGTTGCCATTGGTCCATTCTCCTCTCCTCTTTCTCCTTGATTCATTAAACTTCAGTGATAGCCCATGAATGAAAGGTTCAGTGCAGCTAGGTGGTGCAGTGGAAAGAGTGCCAAACCAGAAGTTAGGAAGACTCATGTACATTAATTCAAAACTGACTTCAGACATTTATTAGCTATGTGACCCTGGGCAAATCATTTAATCCTGTTTGCCTCGGTTCCTCATCTGTAAAATAAGTTGGAGAAGGAAAGGACAAAGCATTCCAGTACCTCTGACAAGAAAACACCAAATTGGGTGATGAAAAGTCAGATACGACTGAATAACAACAATGAAAGACCTCAGCTTTCCCATGGGAGGTCTGCTCTCTCATTGATTTCCTCTCTTCCCAATCTGGGAAGACATACAAATTCAGGGTATTTTCAGCCAATCAACCCTTTGCCAGAGGCTATAATTCCATTGTATGAGAAAGCATGATTTTTCATAATGAAAGATAAACGGATGCAAAGTTTTTCCTTCACCTAAAGTTTCCAAGACTGGTGCATGCTAATTTCCACTCAATCCAGTAGTTATGTCGATCTTTAAAAATAATTTCCTTTCATAGATTTTTGTATCTGTGTTGTTAAATATTCATTAACCTTTAATCAAAGGAAATATTGGTGACAGATATGGTAAAACCTGCCATGGCTAAATTTTTCAAGAGTGGTTATATTTCTTGGATTAGTTTTGCAACAAAACAGTATTATCTATACATCAATTTTTTTTGATTGGTGAGGAAAACTTGCAAAATACAGTTCTAACTTTATTATATTTTTTCCTGACATCTGTCCTATTCTATCCCAGCCATGTCGTAAGCGCTTATTCTTTGCTTCTAGTTTGGATAAGTGAGAAAGATTATAGGAAATAGAACTTTTATCTGTGTCATCCTAGATGAATTAATTTCATGACTACATTACCCCATTTGCTTCATAAATGTTGTGCATCTAAAATTTTATTTATGCCCATCAACCTTTACTGAGCTGCAAATGATGATCACCTGTCCCATATTCTCATTCTTATGCGTTGCTTATATGTTTCCTGTATTTGTGTGTAAATTCAAAGATGAAATGATCCAATTCAGTCCACTAATTTAATTTTATTTTCAAATATTAATGACAAATTTGCTCATTATATAATATTTTCTAAATTTACACCTTTCTCTTTCCACACTGCCACAATGAGCCCTGTCTTAGAATAAACAATTAACCAAAATCAACACAACAACATTGTGTACATCATTGTATTCAACATTGTACACAACATTCCATGCTCATTGTCCCTCACCTCTAAAAAAAAGAACAAGAACAAGAAAGAAAAAAGGAAAGGAAGGAAGGAAGGAAGGAAGGAAAGGAAGAAAGGAAGATGAAAGGAAGAAAGGAAGATGAAAGGAAGAAAGGAAGAAAGGAAGAAAGGAAGAAAGAAAGAAAGAAAGAAAGAAAGAAAGAAAGAAAGAAAGAAAGAAAGAAAGAAAGAAAGAAAGGAAGGAAGGAAGGAAGGAAGGAAGGAAGAAAGGAAGAAAGGAAGGAAGAAAGAAATGATGGAAGAAAGAAAGGAAGGAAGAAAGAGAGAAAGAAAGAAAGTCACATTTCTAGACCAAGATTCATATTTACATGAATATACAGTGACCAATCTGCCAGTTTTTGAGTTGGAGAATGCTAGGCCCAGATCATTTAGGTGACTTAATTCACTGTGCTAGT
The DNA here is from genome assembly GCF_011100635.1 of Trichosurus vulpecula. Classification (NCBI taxonomy): domain Eukaryota; kingdom Metazoa; phylum Chordata; class Mammalia; order Diprotodontia; family Phalangeridae; genus Trichosurus; species Trichosurus vulpecula. The sequence continues at coordinate 126,688,484 of NC_050578.1, read as the reverse complement.
TTGTACAGTAGATAGAGTGCTGGCTCTGAAGTTAGAATGTTTTAGTTCAAAAACAGTCTCAGACACCTACTAGCTGTGTGAACCTGGACAATTCACTTAACCTCGGTTTGCCTGTTTCCTCATCTGTAAAAGGGGTATAATAACACCTAATTCCCAAGGTTGTTCTGAAGATCAAATGATAAAAGTGTTATAAAGTGCTTAGCACAGTCCCAGGCATATAGTAAGCAGTACACAAATGTTAGCTATTACTTAAATGACTTGCCTATTGCTATAGTTTTTAGTGTGATGTCCAAAACAAGAATATAGATTTTGTTGACTCTCAATACAGTACTCTTTCTATCACACACACGCACACGCACACACACTCACACACATGCACACATACACACATGCACACACACATGTACACACATGTGCACACGCATGCACACACACACACTTATACTCTTAGAATGGCCACTGACACTTGCCTGCAACAATATCAAACTTCATTCTTACCTCTTATGACACCTTGATTTAAACACGTATAATTTCCTTTTCATGTGTCTGTGTTTGAAGGTGCATTATTGAGAGTTTTGCCAGTGGTTGAATGTGAACCCTGATACTGATGATCAAGTACATTTGTGAATGACAGCACTACATTTCCATGGACTCAGTAAATACAGGCTGTAATCTCTCTTTATGCAGACAAAGTTCTGAAGTCTAGCTTTCTATTCCCAACAATTAACCCTTCAATAGATAAACCAGTTTATTATTCCAATAGCCTGCCTTCTTGACATGTTCTTGCTGTGCCAATGCTGGAAGTGGCACATTTATGGTATAGATGTGATCATGATCAACCTGAAAAAGTCAGATCTTTCTTTGGAAGCTGACATATAAATTGTTATTTTCCATCTTTCTAATTGTCATCAACACAGACTAGCAATCCAAACATCGCACCTTACATAACTGTGCATTGCACTGAGCATCACCAGAGATTTCATCTACATGCGACGCTTCTGAAGCAGCCGAGGTTTTAATAAGGGAAAGTCAATGAGCCTCATGTACCTTTTATAAAACATGACATAAGGCAATATAATTAAAACTAAACTTATTTCCTGTGGTGAAATTAACTTACAGAAATGAAGGTGTTTATTTATTAAATGGGATCTCTGGAGCACTAGCCTTATTCCTTCCCCTCCTGGGAAGGTTTTGATTGTTTGCTTCCTTTCTTTTGCCTGCTTGCTGGGTAATTTAAAACTGATGCCTTCCTTTGGGAAACAAAATTTGATCGGAGAACAGCCTGCACTACCAGCTAAACAAATTACCAATGTTTTACTCACTTTTCTTCCTGTATTCTTTTTTTAACCATCAGAAGAAATGTGTGCAGGGGTTTACCAGTGCTGGAGTGCAGTTCAGATTGAATTTGCAATAACATAGAGGACATATTGGTCCCTTTAGTGACATGGAACTGCTTGACAATTGTACGCTGAGAAGCAAACAGGTTATTATTCTCCTCTTGCCCTATCCTCAAGCCCTTTCTTCACCTGACCCAGAAATTGGGTTCTTGAGAGCTGTATGCTGAGGCAATCTAATTAAATTAGAGCAACGTGGATGTAAAAGTACCTCGGATGGGTTTTTTTGCTTTGTTTTTTAGGTATGAAACATTTAAAGAATCCAGATGATTATATCACAGGATATCTAGTTCAAATACTACTGAATTTTAAATATTATATGATAAATCTCTCATTATAAACATATACGTACGTATATGTATGTATATATATATATGGATGAGTGAAGAATATATACATATATATATATCCATATATATATATATATCCATATATATATATATCCATATATATATATATCCATATATATATATGTATATATTCTTCACTCATCCATTTTGAAGCACTTTTACCATCGAGTTAGAGGTATCTCTAGTTTTACCTATTCAATCAACACTAATTACATGCCTATTATGCTCAAGGTACTTTGTTAGTTTCGAGGGATAAACAGACAAATGCAAAGTACATTATTCTCTGAAGCATCTTACATTCTAATGGGTTCATGTATCATGTACACAAATAAGTGTGTGTATACATGCAAATATAATTGAATGTATTTGTGCATACACGTGCACATTGTCTATAACTATGAGTCATAGAACGTAATCTCTGAAGAATTTAAAATGTGTTTAACTCAGATGGCAATAGAGACACACTGTATATATTGGCTGACTATTATGAATAAGGAACCACAAAGGAGAATTGTAGTAAAGTTTGCCATCAAAGAAATGTAGAAGTGAAAAATAAAAATTGCTTGGTATGTATGTACACATGCATGTGTGACATAATTGATAATGCGAGAAGAGGAAGAAAAATCCAAGCTGTCAGGCTCATTTTTACCCTCTTAAATAAATATCATTTGTGAGTGAGGAATGATCAATGTGTATCACATGAACTTCTCCAATATTGTAATGATGTCAAGATATAGCAAAGAAGGCTTCCAGTAAAATAGGTGGACCACATGGGAAACCTTACCAGAGGACATTGGTAAGAGTCGAAGGAGGAGAGGTAGGCAGGGGTGAGCTATAATCTTCTTTACTGAAAGGAGTACCATAAGGTTGAGATCACAGATCTGTTTGAGTGTGATGCAGTGGATAGAGTCCTGGAATTGGAATCACGAAGATCTGAATTCAAATACAGCCTCATACACTTACTAGCTATGTGATCCTGGGCAAGTCACTTAACAGATTTGCCTCAGTTTACTCATCTGTAAAGTGGAGATATAAAAGTACTCCTCAGAGTTCATGTGATGATCAAATGAGACAATATTTGTAAGGCTATTGATAAAACTTAAAATGCTATAAAATAAAATTATTATTGCTAACGTTACTATCATTATTATGTACATGTTCAAATTCGGTTGCACACAATAATATAGAACATACTAATGCTTGTAGCAACATCATCCAGAGTTAAAAACTATGATGCAAATAAGTCTCATGGTTAAGTTGATAGAATGAATGAGTGAAAGAATAAAGCATTAATTATGGGTTTTCTATGTGCAAAACACTGTGATAAGAGCTGAGGATACAAATAGAAGTGGTCAGTCCTTGCTCTCAAGGTGTTCACAATCTCATGAAGGAGATAATGAATATGGAAGGCTCTAGCTGCCATTCAATTGGAAAGGTCCCATGGTCCTTAGGGTGAAGTGACAAATAGGTGGTGATGTCTCTTCTTTAATGTCATTTCCATTGATAAAATCATATCATTTTCTGATGTTGAACCACTGACAGGGCCAAAAGCTTTGTTTAGAAGCAACTCCACAGGGATTGCTTCCCCAGAAAATGGCTTTCAACATTGCTGGAAGCATTAATATTCCAAGAGCTCTTAGGTTCAGGGTCTTGGACTATCTGCATCAAGTTCTGAAAGGAGAATGCCATCAAATGTTTGACTTGCTTGGCAGATGCTATGTCATGTTTCTCTACAAGAGACTCAACTAGATTGTTTTGCCTAGTGGCAGTTGTCTGGCAGTTGGTATGGATGGCCAGTACCTTCTTCAACAGGTGTCACCTTCGCAGATGATCACTGCTCCAATAGCTTAAAACTTCACTAAGACTTTTTGAAGACCCTGTGTGACTTTTGGTTCTTTACATTTTTCAAAGTGTGTTACTCACAACAATCCCTAGAGATAAGTAGGCCAACTGCATGTCAGGGCACTAAAAGAACTATCTGATGTGATCACTGATCTGCTCTAGTGAAGAACAAGAGAAGTGCCTGCAGGAATTGAAATGGCAAAATTATCCAATGATCCTTCCTTTTAGAGAGGAAGAAAGTAGACTTTTTAAACCTTAAACGGTGAAATTAACTACAAATTATGAAATATTTCCAGAATGTGCTAATAAAGAGCTATTTTTGATCACTAAGAATCAATACTCCTTAATCACGTACAGGTCACATAAGATTAGCTCTTTTTTTCCATTTTTTAGGAGAATCAGGGGTGGGCCAGATGCCCCAGGTGGATGCCATGGATTGGGTTCTAGGAATTTGTGGGAAAATTCAAGGGCCATTCCTTTTAGGGGTCCAGATTCCCCCCATCATTAGGACCTTGCCTATACAGTAATTTATGTAAAAATGCCCTCCCCTTTGCTTCCTAATCTATCAAAAACCTAGCCACATGTCTAGGTCTTGCCTAAATTTAAACTCTTTCCTGATACTTAGTTCAGCACACTTCATTTTAAACTGTGAGCTCCACAGCATTGATTTTGATAGTTTCAAACATATTACTCTCCCATTCAAAAGAGCTGTGATTTCATAATTACTTGTACTCTCTCTAGCAACAAGAATGAAGATATCACAGTGTCTTCGGTGATGGTTTTCCTTAATAGCAGTGGTCAAAACAAAATTATGACTTCATGACCAACTTTCTGATGCTGCCCCTCCTTGCACTTATTTAACCTAATATTGGGTGTGAAAAAATGATTATTTATAACTAGTATCTTGGAGATTCAGAGCTTTCCCCAATTCAGAGCTCAATGACAAACAGAAACTCCCATGCATGGACACCTGTGTGCCACCCAGCTTTGAAAGAAATAAAACCATCCAACCATCCTAATTATGTTTCTCTTTCTTAGACCAAACTCTGAAGGTTAGCATCAGATCCATGTCAAACTCAAAGTCATTTTACCAGACCATGGCACCATGAAATTGGCTGCCAGAAGTTATGCTCTACTGGCATAGCTTTGAGGAACCCAGCATCACCTCCACACCACAAGAAGGTATTGGAAGAGGATATGCATCAAAGACTATCTTCTTGTTTTTGTTTTAAGTGTTTCTTTTTCTTGTTTTCCAAGCAAGTTGGCAAAGATCTATGAAATGGGAACTTTTCCTTCTGCTTCTGTTCTATCCACCATAGCATATAACAAATAGTTGGAACTAAATGGAAAAAAAAAACCCTTGGAATTTATTTACATTATTGATTTGTACTTTCTGTGAAAACAAAGGGCTTATTAAGCAATGAAATGTCATCTTAGTTAGCTTAGTTAGACCACTAATTCTGATTTAGTGGTTTACGAAAGTGTAAGAGTTTATTTTACGCATATATACACACTTGCTAAAAGTTCAAATATGCTCACTAGAAATGAATAATTTGTACACAAATGAATTATCTTCCTTTAAACTTCAATTCTGAAAGTGATTTTCTGTGTTCATTAAAGGAGTTGTACAGGTTAATACTGTGCCCGAGGTATAGGTTACCCAATCTCCCTTTCATAAGGTATTTTCCCATCTACCATCAGGGTGACACCTGATTTCTGGTGGTTTTGGAGAAGGAAACTGGGCCCTCTCCCTATCCTTTCTATGACTCTGTTTCTACTCATTACCCCCCTTGAGCTAGTCAGAGATGGGACAAAACTGATTTACTCCCTTCAACAAAATCAAAGGAGTGGTACAAAGGAAAGATCATGCAACAAAGAGACAAAAAGGCTCTAAGAGTAATTGACTACCTGACCTTGAGGAAGTAACTTAATGTTTCTGGGTCTAAGTTTCCTCATCTATATGATGGGTATAATTATAACTTCACTTGTTACATCACAGTATTGTATAAATAAAGGACTTTGTGAATTTGTGAAGTGCTAGATAAATATGCACTACTACTGTCTTTGTATTTGAATACGAAAATCTTGTGAGCCCCTAAGAATGGAGAGCTTCTTTTTCTATTGTTCACCTGTAAGCTGTTCTCTTTTGGAGCGTCTATATATTTTCAGTCAGGTCCTGGGCCTTTGGGAAATATGACTTTTATCTTTCTACTTTGCTCACCTCTCCCTTTTCCTCCCTTCTCCATTTATTCTAAAAGTATATATTGAATGACCACTATTTGGGAGAGATTATCTTGGTATGGGAGATACAGATAAGACAAAGAGCTTACACTTTAGTAGTGAGTAGGCATGAATAAAAATGACCAGGATTAATGGAAATATGGAACAAGAGCTAGGTTAGATAAGGTAAAATAATTCAAATGGGAAGTAATCAGGGAAGTCTTCTTGGAGGAGGTAGCTTTATGATTAGTCTATGTAAGGCAAACAGAATTACAGTAGATTGCAATGGAAGGGTCTGGGGTGGAAAGAAAGGCATGAAAAAAGGAACAGCAGCAGGGGAGCACAGGTAAATTTAGGGAATATTGAATAGACAAATTTGACTAGAATCTATATTCGTGACAAAAATATGATTATGAAAAGTCTAGAATGCCAAGTTTGACCTTCAGACTGTTCTCAGTATGCAATGACCGAATCTTTGATTTCTTTTTTAGCAAAAGAGTGATATGATAAAAAGCAATTCTTCTGGAACACCAACATAGTGCTGGTAAAAATCAGATTGAAATTTGGAGACAGCAAATCAGGGAGACCAAACAGTGTGCTATTTTAAAGATTGGGCATGAGGTGACAAGGGGCTGCTTGTAAGCAGTGAGGACAGAAAGAAGAGAGCAGATGTGAGAGAGAATGTTCAGGAACAGAAACTTTATCCAAATTTTGGTACAGAAAAGCAAATTACTAATCTAGTAATACTTTCAGGGAAAATAGTGAATCCTCACTATAATATTGCAAAATAATGTAAGAAAAGTACAGTCAATAGGATTTTTTGCCATGTACTATTCCTAAAGGAGATAAACCAATTATTGCACATTATTTCTCCCTTTCTTTCAAAGTCCACATCGATTTTTGCATTATTTCTTCTAGGCTTCATAATGGAATTGAATGCCGACTGAACATTGTGGAAAATAAGGTTTGCTTATTTAAGAGCTACATGACTTTTACCTCTGCTTACCATTTCAGTTCTTCCACATAATGTTAAACTTCAAATGAAAACCGTGGAAATTGTCACTTTTCACATAAAAACAACCACAAAAAGAACCATTAGTATTTTAAAATAATTCAAATCATTATTGCTGTTTGGCTTTTCTGTTGTGACATTGTCTGTGTTCAGAATGCCAAAGAATCCTGAAAATTCTATTTGATTTAACACACCTGGGGCAGCTAGGTCATGGCATATAGATAGCATGGTCATAGTAGACCATGACATATAATATCTGCAGCTAAGGAGCTGTGTAGATTTCATCCACTCCCTCCTGCCTTCTGCTGACTGCCTGTGGAGCACTATCCTTTAATTCCTTGCTCTTCTGCCAGTAAACATTAAGAGAGAAAAGGAATAGCAACAGCTTGTACTGTCCATCCCACCTGCACCCAGTGCATTTCCTTTCTAGAATGAAGAGTAGCATTGGGAAAATTCCTTAGCAGTAGGTAATTCTCTGTGCTATGCAGATAAACACAGGTGCTAGAAGTTCAAGTATCCTCTGTAGGAATGAATAATTTACACAGAAATGAATTCTCTTTCTTTAAACTTCCATTCTGAAAGTGAATTAGCAGTACATAGCAAAGTGTCTGGCACACAGTAGGCAGTTAATAAATTTCCATTGATTGATTACCGATTTAGTTTTAAGAGCAAAGAAAGTCAGAAGAATACTGCTTTTCGTAAGAAAAAATAAGGGAAAACCATAAGTCATTATCCATAAAGGCAGCATTTTTCTTCCATCACCTTCTCTCAACCCCTAAGTAAAACAGTATTTTGTTAATATGTGTGTGTTGGGGGGGGGGGGCGGGTAGGATGGGGTGGGAGGTAATAAGTATGGTTGTAGCAGGATATGTAAAGAGCCCTGGGCCTTTTTGTGTGACCTTGAACAAGTCACTTAACTTCTGGTTGCTGGTTTGAGCAATTACAAAATGGAATAATAGCATTACCTACCTGCCAGGGTTGTTGTGAGGATCAAATGGGATAATATTTTTAAAGCACTTGGCATGGTGCCTGGCACGTAGTAAGTTCTACATAAATTTTTGCTATATTAATAAAATAATATGCTTCTGCCACCTGTACTCTAGTTGAATTTTAACATGATCAAACATCATGCCTTTTTAATACTTCAGTGCCTAGGACTGACAGGTAAGAACCCTGGGAAATTGATCTCCACCAATACCATCACCACCACCACCCAGAACTTTCCTTGAACTTTCCTACATGGCCAAGTCCTTGGCATTTCCTTGAGGCACCTGGTTCTTCCCACTTAATTAACTGCCCTTTCATTGTGGTCTCTCATTGTCTACACCTGGCCCCACCCTATACCACCACTCCTTAATTCCATCCAGACTTCTCTGTTCCCATTGTCTTCTGTATAAAAGATCCATCTTGCCTCAATTAAGGGACTCAAATTCAATCTGGCTTGCTTTTCAATACAAGCATCACAAATGCTCAGATTCTTAAAATCGGGCCAATAGCACATATTCTTTAAATCTCACCCACTCCAACCTGTGTTCTGATAAACCTGGTTTCTGGCTGAAAGAAGGCTTATGTTGAATTCAAGACAGGGTCTGCATTGTTTGTCCTTGAATTCCCGGGTTCCCAAAACAGCTAGGTCTCAATATTATGATTCCCTGATACTGGGAAAATGCCTAATCTCAAGTTCTTCTCCAGTCAAGACTGAAAGGATGTAAGCTTCCCCTCTCCCTGTCCCTTTCTTGCCTCTGCGGTTCTTGCCCTGCAGTTGGGGTCACTCTCCAAGCAACTAGGAAGGCTTGGAGGTGCTTTTTGGGCAGACAGTTACCAGAGGCCATCTTGACTTTGGCCTTGCACTCTCAGGCTCTCAGTTTTAGCTGTTTGGTTCAAGGCTATGGACCTGGGCACACCTTCAGCATCACAGAGGACAAGAGGAAGTTCATGCCCAATTCTGTCGATTCTCTCAGAGCTAGGGAATTGGGAAAACTGCAGGTGCTTTTTGTTTCCTTGAACCTTGCAGCCTTCCCTCTATACCCCAGGATTCCCCAGTCCCCACGCTTGTTCTGGCGGGATCCCCTTTCTCTCCTGGACTTCTGGCTACCAGATACTCAGAGCTAGACTCAGCAGAACTTCCCCAAGATTTGCTCTTAGGTTAGAACTGGAAAAAAAAAAAAAAACTCAATCTCCTAGACCTTGAAAAGGAAAGCTTTGTGCCTGGCCTCTATGACCTAGAAGACCAAAATAAATTGCAAAAGTTCAAAGAAAAATCCTTAAGATTATTCTAGAGCAACTAAAAGCATCTTAGCAGATTTTGGAGGTATTGGGAATGATCATCAAGGAGTTTTGAAATACCTCCTTACAACTCTGGTCACTCCCTTCCCTGAGTAAAGAGGGTATCTCAGTACAGGGATTACGAAAAGCCTTCTGTTAACCCCTCTCATCTCAGATCAGACAAGAAGAGGTTTTCTCCCTTCTCTACCACCTTTTAATTCACCCTCCCCCACCTGGTGAAAGGAAGGGGTGGGGGAACAGGAGAGAAGATGGCGCTGTGAAAGGAAGGAACTTCCAGAACTGTCTTATGAATTCTGCCAGATACGTCTAAAAAAGTGAATCTGAGAAGATTTGAAAGAGTTAGAAGCCACTAGTAAACTGAGAGGGGTAGGAGAGCCAGGCACATGGAACGGCACGAGACCAAAGGAATCCAGCCAGCACGCAGGTCTGAGAGGTTGCTGGGTAAGCGAAACACCAGAGCAGGAACAGGACCAGTGAGGAAGTACTGGCTACGCCGTGATCCAGCTCCAGGCCTCTCAGCCCAGGACAGGAGTCTGTTGAAGCATAGAACCTGTGTCCGCAGGAGCACCTGCCCTTGAGGCCTCCAACCCACAGTCTAAATGTTTGAAATTTGCCTTCTTGAACTTCCAGGAGCCATGATATTCAGGTAAAATGACTTTTATCCCTCCCTTGCATAAACCCAGGGAATAATATCTCAGGAAAAACAGAGGAGCCAAAAGGGAGGCTTCAGTAGTGAGAGAAGTGGGGGAGAGGACCTTTCCTGTGGTGGCAAAAGGAGACTAGTGCAGGAAGAGAGGTGTCCCAGCAGCCCTTACCTCAGCAGAACAATGAGAGTAACTGAGCCCCAGGAGGGTGGCGCTAACAACTGTCAATGCCAGGACACCTGACATGGCTTTTCACAGCCAGGGGAAGTGGCAGATACCATCACAGACAACACCTGAGACCACCCATGCTGCAGAGCAGTCCTGGGGAAGAGAAGACATGCAGCAGCCAGACCACCCCTTCCCCACACTACACTAAACCAGAGGCCACAGAACATAAAGCTAGATCCCAATACAAGAAACTTGGGACAGAGACCCCTGAGCCTCAGAAGCAGAGATCCACTTTAGAAAGCAGGAGAAAAAAAACACCATGAAAAAGAACAGTAAGAAGCTTTCAAAGACCATTGATTTGTACTGTGGAGACAGGGAAGACCAAAATACCAATTCAGAAGAGGACAGCATAGACACTGCAACCACATCTGAAACCCCAAAAGGGAAAGTGAACTGGTCTCCAGACCAAAAAGCATTCCTGGAAGAACTCAAGGAGGACTTTAAAAACCAAATTAGGGAGTTAAAAGAAAAAATGGGAAAAAATTTCATTGATAAAAAAAAAAATTAAAAAAAAATAAAATCGGTAAAATGGTTAAGGAGAATCAGAATATAATTGGAGAAAATGCCTCAGTGAAAAGTAAAATCAACCAAATGAAAAAGGAGACAGAGAAGCTAAAAGAATAAAACAATACATTAAAAATTAGAATTGGGCAAGTAGAACTAATGACTCTGTGAGACATCAAGAATCAGTCAAAGAAAATCTAAAGGATGAAAAAATAGAAGAAAACATGAAATATCTGATTAGAAAAACAACTGACCTGGAAAACAGATCCAGGAGAGACAATCTAAGAATTACTGGTCTGCCTGAAAGCCATGATGAAAAAAGAGCCTGGATGGTATCTTCCAAGAAATCCTTAAGGAAAACTTCCCTGAGGTTCTAGAACCAGAAGGTAAAATCTTCATCCAAAGAATCCACCGATCACCCCCTGAAAGAGATTCCAAATGGAAAACTCCAAGAAATATTATAGCCAAATTCCAAAACTACTAGATCAAGGAGAAAATCCTGCAAGCAGCTAGAAAGAAACAATTCAAATATCATGGAACTATACCCACAGTCACTAAAGACCATGAAGCTTCTACATTAAAAGATATGAGGGATTGGAATATGATATTCTGAAAGGCAAAGGAGCTTGAACTACAACCGAGGATCAACTACCCAGCAAAATTGAGCATAATTTTCCAGGCAATGAAATAGACATTCAATGAAATAAGGGAATTCCAGACCTTCCTGATGAAAAGGCCCAAGTTAACAGAGGAAGTAAAATACCTAAACAACCCCATCTCAGAAAAAGAAATTGAGCAAATCATCAATGAACTCCCTAGGAAAAAATCTCCACAGTCAGATGATTTTGCATGTGAATTCTATCAAACATTCAAAGAACAATTAGTTCCTACACTTTATAGAATATTTGGGAATATAGGTGAAGAAGGAGTCCTAACAAATTCTTTTTGTGAAACAAATATGGTACTAATACCTAAACCAGGAAGAGTCAAAACAGAGAAAGAAAATTATAGACCAATTTCCCTAATGAATATTGATGCAAAAATTTTAAATAAAATATTAGCAAAAAGATTGCCGCAACTTATCACAAGAATAATACACTATGACCAGGTAGGATTTATTCCAGGGATGCAAGGCTGGTTTTATATTAGGAAAACTATCAGTATAATAGATCATACCAACAACAAAACTAACAGAAACCATATGATCCTCTCAATAGATGCAGAGAAAGCCATTGACAAAATACAAAACCCTTTCCTATTAAAACACTAGAAAACATAGGAATAAATGGAGCCCTCCTTAAAATTATAAATGGCATCTACCTAAAATCATCAACAAGCATTATTTCTAATGGGGATAAGCTACATGCATTCACAATAAGATCCGGAGTGAAACAAGGATGTCCATTATCACCCCTATTATTCAATTTGGTAGTAAAAATGTTAGCTGTAGCAATAAGAGAAGAAAAAGAAATTGAAGGAATTAGAATAGGCAAAGAAGAAACTAAATTATCACTTTTTGCAGATGATATGATGATTTACTTAGAGAATCCTAGAGATTCAAGTAAGAAACTATTTGAAATAATAAACAAATTTAGCAAAGTTGCAGAATATAAAATAAACCCACATAAATCTGGAAAAACCTACATGATATAATGCTGAGTGAGAGGAGCAGAACCAGGAGAACACTATACACAGCCACAGATATATTGATTCTGTGATGACTGATCTTGATACACCTGGCTCTTCTCAGCAGTACAAGGTTTAAACACAACTCCAAAGCACTCATGTTGGAGAGAGCTATCTACAGCCAGAGAAAGAATTATGGAGTCTGAATGCAGATTGAGACAAACTATTTTCTCTCTTTTTTTTGTCTTTTGTTTGTTTTTTTCTCTTTTGTTTTTGTTTCGTTTTATTTTGTTTTGTTTTGGTTTTGGTTTTCTTTCTTCTTTCTCATGATTTGTTCTATTGGTCAGAATTCTTCTTTACAACTTGACTATTGTGTAAATAAGTTTAATGAGAAGTTATATGTAGAAGATACATTGGATTCCATGCCATCTTGAAGAGGGGGAAGGGGAGGGGGCAAAATAATCTGGAACTCAAAATCATGCAGAACTGAGTGTTGTAAACTAAAAAAAAATCTTAGCTTAAAAAAAAGGAAGGAGGGGGAGGGGAGCAACTATAATGTGAGCCCCGCTGGCAATGGCCTTGGGCCCCTAGGGCAACCCAGAAAGCCTGGAAGTATCACCCAGGTTCTGCACATCCTGCTCACCACCTCACCTATACCCAGCACTGGTGGGGAGAGAGGAAAATGATCTTATCAAGGAAATATGAGGTTAAAAAAAAAAGTCATCCAGCCTCCAAACTTGGGTAAGCCCTGTGGTTTTAAAGTTGTAGTTTTAGCATATTAATCGTGAGATGCCAATTCTCTGTGTAATTTAGAAATGCATTCAACAAAATTGAAACCACATAATTGGTAATGGGTTTATTTCAAGTTTCAAATTGGTAAACTTTTTGTATCAGTTATGTCAAGCAACTTTCATAATTTAGTTAAACAATTTGTCTATCACTTAGAAAATTGTAAGATTGTTTGTTATTGTTTTAATGTACAAATTTGCCAAAAATCTTGTTTGAGTTACAGAGTTCCTGAACAACGAACTTGGAGTGATGAGTATTTGCAAGTATATACAAATGATTTCTAACTATTGCTTTTGCACCAGGATAAATTTAAATTTCACATGTAAATCCTGGAAAATTTTTCCCTAAGTTGTGATTAGTGAAACTTGCTGTTTGAGGTAAAAGCCCTTGGGACTATAATTGATATTGAGTTTTTTGATGGATCATAATAATCCATCCATAATCAATAACCAATAATCCACCATCTGAGAGGAATGCCACAAGCTACTTGGAGAAAATGTGGTGCAGTTGAAAGGTCTGCATCAAGAAAAGCCTAGAGGACAATCTTTTTTTTTTAAATTTAAATTTATTTATTTAACATATTTGGTTTTCAGAGTCGATTTTCACAACAGTTTGAATTACAAATATTCTCTCCATTTCTTCCCTTCCCCCCCACTCCAAGATGGCTTATATTCTGGTTGCCCTGTTCCCCAGTCAGCCCTCCCCTCTATCACCACCCTCCCCTCTCATCCCCTTTTCCCTTCCTTTCTTGTAGGGCAATATAAATTTCTATGCCCCATTGCCTGTGTATCTTATTTTTTAGTTGCATGCAAAAACTTTTTTTTGTTTTTGAACATCTGATTTTAAAACTTTGAGTTCCAAATTCTCTCCCCTCTTCCCTTCCCACCCACCCTCCCTAAGAAGTCGAGCAATTCAACCTAGGCCACACATGTATCATTATGTATAACCCTTCCACAATACTCATGTTGTGAAAGACTAACTACATTTTGCTCCTTCCCAACCCATACCGCTTTATTGAATTTTCTCCCTTGACCCTGTCCCCTTTCCAAAGTGTTTGTTTTGATTACCTCCACCCCCATCTGCCCTCCCCTCCATCATCCCCCCCCCTTTTATTTTATTTTTTTATCTTCCTCCCTCTTCTTTCCTGTGGGGTAAGATACCCAACTGAGTATGTATGGTATTCCCCCTCAGGCCAAATCTGATGAGAGCAAGCTTCACTCATTCCCCCCTCACCTGCCCTCTCCCCTCCTCCCACAGAACTGCTTCCTCTTGCCACCTTTATGCCAGATAATCCACCCCATTCTATCTCTCCCTATCTCCCTCTCTCAATATATTCCTCTCTCATCCCATCATCATCTTCAACTCACCCTGTGCCTGCTCTCTCTCTCTCTTTCTCTCTCTCTATATACACATACATACATACATACATACATACACACTCTCATATACATAAAGATATATATATATGTGTGTGTGTGCATATTCCCTTCAGCTACCCTAATACTGAGGTCTCATGAATCATATACATCATCTTTCCATGTAGGAATGTAAACAAAACAGTTCAACTTTAGTAAGGCCCTTGCAATTTCTTTTTCTGGTTCTTTTTCTTGATTACCTTTACATGCTTCTCTTGATTCTTGTGCTTGAAAGTCAAATTTTCTATTCAGTTCTCGTCTTTTCACTGAGAAAGCTTGAAAGTCCTCTATTTTATTGAAAATCCATATTTTGCCTTGGAACATGATACTCAGTTTTGCTGGGTAGGTGATTCTAGGTTTTAATCCTAGCTCCATTGACCTCCGGAATATTGCATTCCAAGCCCTTCAATCTCTTAATGTAGAAGCTGCCAGATCTTGGGTTATTCTGATTGGGTTTCCACAATACTCAAATTGTTTCTTTCTGGCTGCTTGCAGTATTTTCTCCTTGATCTGGGAGCTCTGGAATTTGGCGACAATATTCCTAGGAGATTTCTTTTTGGGATCTATTTGAGGAGGCGATCGATGGATTCTTTCAATTTCTATTTTGCCCTGTGGCTCTGGAATATCAGGGCAGTTCTCCTTGATAATTTCTTGAAAGATGGTGTCTAGGCTCTGTTTTTGATCATGGCTTTCAGGTAGTCCAATAATTTTTAAATTATCTCTCCTGGATCTATTTTCCAGGTCAGTGGTTTTCCCAAGGAGATATTTCACATTGTTTTCCATTTTTTCATTCCTTTGGTTCTGTTTTATAATATCCTGATTTCTCATAAAGTCACTAGCTTCTACTTGCTCCAATCTAATTTTTAAAGTAGTATTTTCTTCAGTGGTCTTTTGGACCTCCTTTTCCATTTGGCTAATTTTGCCTTTCAAGGCATTCTTCTCCTCATTGGCTTTTTGGAGCTCTTTTGCCATTTGAGTTAGTCTGTTTTTTAAGGTGTTGTTTTCTTCAGTGTATTTTTCAGTATTTTTTTGGGTCTCCTTTAGCAAGTCATTGACTTGTTTTTCATGGTTTTCTCGCATCCTTCTCATTTCTCTTCCCAATTTTTCCTCTAGTTCTCTAACTTGCTTTTCCAAATCCTTTTTGAGTTTTTCTATGGCCTGGGACCAGTTCATGTTTTTCTTGGAGGCTTTTGTTGTAGGCTCTATGACTTTGTTGTCTTCTTTAGGCTGTATGTTTTGGTCTTCTTTGTCACCAAAGAAAGAATCCAAAGTCTGAGACTGAATCTGGGCGCGTTTTCGCTGCTTGGCCATATTCCCAACCAACTAACTTGACCCTTGAGTTTTTCAGTGGGGTATGACTGCTTGTAGACTAACGAGTTCTATGTTCCACATTTGGGGGGGAGGTGCCAGCTCTGTCAGACCCGCACTACTCCTTCCCCAAGAACCCCCAGCCCGGGCTGGGCTTAGATCTTCAGCAGGCTGTTGCACTCCTACTCTGATCCGCCACTTAATTCCTCCCACCAGGTGGGCCTGGAGCCGGAAGTAACAACAGCTGTAGCTGCCCCACCTCTGCTGCCCCCGGGGCTGGAAGCCGAACCACGAACTCCTTCCACTCTCGCAGCTTTTCCCACTAACCTTCTCCGCAGTCTTTGGTGTTTGTGGGTCGAGGGGTCTGGTAACTGCCGCAGCTCACATATTCAGGGCGCTAGGGCCCCCTCCGCCCGGCTTCTGGTCTGGATGGTCCATGCCGCTCAGGCTGGGCTCTGCTCCACTCCGTTCCGAGCTCCCAGCTCCCAGCTCCGTGTGGAATAGACCTCACCCAGAGACCATCCGGGCTGTCCTGGGCTGGAGCCCTGCTTCCCTTTGCTGTTCTGTGGGTTATGCCGTTCTAGAATTTGTTCAGAGCCATTTTTTATAGGTTTTTGGAGGGACTCAGGTATGGAGCTCACTCTAGTCCCTGCTTACCAGCTGCCATCTTGGCTCCGCCCCCCCAGAGGACAATCTTAACTCTGATATGGGATCTGCCTAGCTCAGTTTCCTCATTGTGTTCCTTTGAAAAGGAATGTTATCAACTTGGCTATTCCAGTCTGGCTTTGAAGTGAAATTGATACTGCGTGATTTGAAAACTGAATTATGTGAATTGTAAGGATGTTTTATCCCATCATCCTTGGTTTAAATCTTATCCCTGCTTTATCCTTTTATAGCAAATTTCTGTAATCAGAGCAAGTGGTCAGCAAATGATAGAAGCACAATGCAAGTGTGTGAGATCTTGCTGTTTTGACCTGAATTGTAATCATTCTGATGGAGTCCTAATAGAACTGCCCCAGCCCCAATATTATAACTTCATTATAGGCCCACTGTACCTACCTAGCACTCCTGCCAGTGTCCTAACTTATGCCTCACTGCTCACCAGAACAACAGGCATGTCCCTGAACTCTTAGTTGCAACAGAAACAGCAAGCCTGTTCATGTGTTAGGAACCTAGCCACTGCCTCTACCCAGCTACTGCCCCCAGACTACATATTTGAACAAGTGTACTTTTATATTGAATTACAATCACATCATCCATCTAGCCCACTACAGGACCACAATACCTGTCTATCTCAACGAGACAGGACCACAATAGCTAGCCAATTGGAGGGCAGCATGACCAGAATGCTTGACACCAAACCATAGAAGGTGCCCACCCCACGATAGCACCTGCACAGTTCCACTGAGGCTAGGACCCCTCCTCCATTACCTAATCGCTTAACAAACTCCTCCTTCCTTCTTAATATTAATCATATTCCTGTATTGTACGTAAATTTCTGTTATATAATTGCAGCTTTACCCTATAAAAATCCATCTTGCTTTCTCAGAGTTTTCTGGTTCCTCTTGGAACTTAGCCCACTTCATGAGAGGTGTCAATCTCAATAAATACCTATACCTGAATTTGCAGTGGTCTGACTGAATTCTTTGAGATGGTTCCACCACAACACATCGTGAAAACGAAACAGTTTTTGGTCCTAAGTGGGAAGAGATTGAACTTCAACAATTCTGATGGGGTATAGGCTCTGGGAGCCCCCTTGAATTCTCCTGGAATCTTCCTACTTGATGGGGAATTTGCCTGAGGCCATGTAACCAGAATGGCCTTTGTTTTCTTTGAATGACTCAGCTTACCTCATTGAGCCTCTGGACACTGTGGCTTGCTCTTCCGGGGCAGGAGGCCCGGGGAGCATGCCGGGAAGCAGACAACTTCCTGTGTGATGAGTCGTGGGGCTGGCTGAGGGGAGGTGTTGATGTCTATGCTAGGGGGAGGAGCCAACTCAGGAACCAATCGGCCCTGGTCATTCGGGCGGAGCTTGATGATGTCAGAGACCCTATAAGAGGGGAGAGGACAGCTTGAAGATTCTTCTTTTCCTTTTTCGGTTGGAGCCAGCGACAGTTACATCGTCAGTTACAGCGACAGTTACATCGTCAGTTACAGTTGCAGCTTCAGTTACAGACACAGACACAGCTGAGGCAGGAGCTGCCAGTAGCAGAGCTGATCTACGGGAGGAAGCTGAACAAAGACTTCAGTCCAGTGGGTAATCTTATTACCATAAAAGGGGGAAACATGATTTTGCTTTACGCAATCATGTTTCTCTGTAGCCTCCTGGTTACTCTTTCAAGGCGTACTTATTGGGCCTGGAAGATTATGATCAACATATCAAAATGGGGCTTCTGGTTCATGGGTTGGTTACTGTGGAGCCTAAATAAATGTTTTGATTCTTCTGCCTTCTACTTTGAGAGTTTCTTATATCCGGCGGTTCCGAACCTTTCAGACATGTTTATGATCCTCTTTGAGATTATAAACTCTGCCCTCCTGATACATTTGGCGTCACGAACAGGATCGCTAGGTATAAGATCTCTATTTAGAAGCAGAACAATTCCAGAGGAAGAGATGAATATCCCAGGATGGGAGGATCCATTTTATTCCTCCCTAGCAAAAGAATTGGCTAAAAAAGTTGGACCCTGTGAAAACTGGGAACCAAGGCTACGGAGAGGAGATCCTAGGGATTTGGAAAAGTGTTTACGAGAAGTTGGGATTCAGTCAGGGGCATCACTATCTAGGCAAAGCTGGATAGTGTTATCAGCCTACCGGCTAGTATACGAAAGATTGAGATTAAGTGAAAGACATGGGGGCACTCCTACCCCACAGGAAGAAGGGGAATCTCAGATAGCAGAAGACCAAACTGACTCAAATGAGAACTTTTCTATTAATGTGGCTAAGAGCAACAGGAGACCAAAAAAGCCCAGAGTGCATTTCAACCCAGCCCAGAAAGAGCCTGACTGCCTGCTTCGTCCTAGCCATGGTGGCAGAGGAAGTGAGTGGGGAGAGAATGAGACAATGTTAGGGGCTGAGGCACAAAACACTACTGGGGTTCAGGATGTGCCTCACACAGAGAATAGGAGATGGTTAAATGATCAGACAAGGGCTCGACCCATACAAAGAAGGAAGACAGAAACCCGAGGTAAAGATTCAGTTACAAGGGAAATTCAGGAAGATTTCTCACCGCAAGAGGTCACAGATATTTTGAGTAGATTCAGCCAAAGAATAGGAGAACCATTGATATCTTGGATGGTAAGACTCAGTGATCAAGGGGCCGGTGGAATATCAGTAGATGGGACAGACTGCATGAGATTCATAGGTATCAGCCATGATCCTCTAGTTCAACAAGCTTTTAGGGAACATCATCAGCAAGGAGATGGTGATAGCAGAACTACTCTGTTGGCATTAGCCGCTGTGGGATGCAATAAGAGATATGCTACTGATTCTATGTGGCCCACTGAGCACAGACCCTGGTATTCACTTAGAGATTGTATCATGAGACTAAAGGAGGAGGTAATGAAGACTGCCATTATGACAGGAACTGCAGACAAATATTACAATGATTCAATGGAACTGCCTCATAGGAATTTAATAATTAGGACAGCTCCCCCTGCTTATAAACAACTAATTTTGAATTTATTACTTGGAGAAGTAGGGAGCCGTCTTACAACAGTGATAAATAAGATTTTACAGTTATATGACTTAGGTGACTGGGGAGGGGATAGATCTCCTCGAGAGAGAAGGGTGAATAACCAGCAAACTTGGCGCCAAAGGAGGGTAACAAGGAAAGAAATGTTTACTGCTTTATTGAGAGCAGGAGTAGGTTTTGAAATGATAGATGGAATTCCAACCAATGAATTATACAGAATGTATAGAGGACTTGATAACATGAGAAATAGGGAAATAAGAACTGCTCCTGCAAGCCTACAAGCCACTCAGACTGAAGGTGACCTTGTGTGATTAACGGATGAAAACTTGTACATCTGGAGAAAGGCTGGGAGGACAATCTTAGTCTATATCTAGGGTGGGATCCTCTTGGCTTCCTCATTATGTTCCTTTTGAAAAGAAACATTTCCCACCTGAGTTTGGCTCTGATGTTGGATCTTTGCATAACTGAAATCTCAACCAAACTTGAGATGATTTTATTTGAAGAATTATAGTCCATACTTGTCTATTCTTTTTGTCCTTTGTTTTGGCTAACCTTGTTGCTAGTTTTGTTTCCTTCAGGCTTAAGCACCCTGCACTTTCCGGTGACTGCCTAAGCATGTAGCATTCTTGGAATTCCTGCCAGCTCGTTAAAGAAATGACCTCTGGAATGGGACTTTTTGGGGGCAGGGCCATCTCTACATCCAATTTCAGCATGAAGAAGCTATGGAAAATGAGACCTTCACCCCTCACCCCAAGATTTTGAGCCCCAATCGTTCAAGGGGGGTGGAAATGATGATAGTGTTCTGTTTACTTATTTTGTGTTATCCTTGCTGTGTTGTTTTATTGTTATGATATTATTGATCCTATGTAATGGATACAAGGATTTAGGGGTGGACATTTGAATTATTAATAATTATTTTGGGGATGATTGATTGAAGAGATTATTTTGCTGGGATCTAGGGGTGGATCGCATTTGAATCGTTAACCAATGTTTGGGAATGTCACTGAATGATATGTTTTGCTTTATTATGAATGATATGTTTTAGTTTCCTTTGTAATTGGATCACAATGTATGTTCTAGGATACATGGCTGATTAGATTATGTATCCTATAACAAGGGGTGGAGTGTAACCAGAATGGCCTTTGTTTTCTTTGAATGACTCAGCTTACCTCATTGAGCCTCTGGACACTGTGGCTTGCTCTTCCGGGGCAGGAGGCCCGGGGAGCATGCCGGGAAGCAGACAACTTCCTGTGTGATGAGTCGTGGGGCTGGCTGAGGGGAGGTGTTGATGTCTATGCTAGGGGGAGGAGCCAACTCAGGAACCAATCGGCCCTGGTCATTCGGGCGGAGCTTGATGATGTCAGAGACCCTATAAGAGGGGAGAGGACAGCTTGAAGATTCTTCTTTTCCTTTTTCGGTTGGAGCCAGCGACAGTTACATCGTCAGTTACAGCGACAGTTACATCGTCAGTTACAGTTGCAGCTTCAGTTACAGACACAGACACAGCTGAGGCAGGAGCTGCCAGTAGCAGAGCTGATCTACGGGAGGAAGCTGAACAAAGACTTCAGTCCAGTGGGTAATCTTATTACCATAAAAGGGGGAAACATGATTTTGCTTTACGCAATCATGTTTCTCTGTAGCCTCCTGGTTACTCTTTCAAGGCGTACTTATTGGGCCTGGAAGATTATGATCAACATATCAAAATGGGGCTTCTGGTTCATGGGTTGGTTACTGTGGAGCCTAAATAAATGTTTTGATTCTTCTGCCTTCTACTTTGAGAGTTTCTTATATCCGGCGGTTCCGAACCTTTCAGACATGTTTATGATCCTCTTTGAGATTATAAACTCTGCCCTCCTGATACAGGCCATTAGCCTTTCATTAGCTAAGGCCAAATCTCTTACTCTTACTCTTAAACTAGCCTAACCCTCCATTATCTGTCATCTCCAGGTAGCCTTCAGCTATTTCCCAACTTTAATCCCATTTCTGGAGTTTGACCCCAGTCCCATCAGGATCCTCCTTAGACTCCTCCTAATCCTATCACCCCAGAACCACCCCTCCCACAGCCTTTCTATGTGTAAGTCTTATCTTGCCTCCATGAAGGTGCTCAGATTCAATCTAGTTCAGCATATCAAATCTGGCCCACTTGTCAATATGAGCGGCAGGAATGCTCAGACTCTTAAGACTCTAACCAATATGGCAAATCTTTAATAAACTTTGATTTTCTCTTTGGTTGTAAGAAGGCTTGGGTCGAATTCATTTGGCAAGACTTGGCAGTCTGTATTTTGGGGTCCCTAGCACCCCTAAACTTCAACATATGGTTCCCTGACCTCAACAATTCCATACTCCAAATTACTGAAATTAAATCAGAAACATCTTCAATTTGGTTTGGGGAAGAGAATTTCAGTGCAATCAATTTCCTTAGATGGAGGTAAGCTATTTGGCCTAATCATTATTTAAATAACATCCCAATTCTTTTGTTATAATTGGAGTAAAAGTCAGTCTCTGGTAAATTCATTTGTGTTAACTTTTGAACTCAGGGGTGGAAAATTTCCACCTGCAAAAGTGGTACTTAAACTTTTGAGAAAGTAACAATATCAGATAATTCTTCAGGTCAAATGTAAATTATTTTAATGGGTTTTTTGCACTTTTACTTCTCTCTATATCTGGGCCCTGTAGACTTCCTTTTCAGATTTGTGTCTTCCAGACTATAGGCCATTCTTCTACAATTGATAGCAAAAATTGGGTACCAACCAATGTCCCCCTATTGTCCCCTGGATGCAGCCATGCTCAGTTCCAGTCAACCTCCTTTGAGAACCCCTCCAGCAAGAAATAGCTCTATTCCCTTTGCCTGTAGGAAACAGTTTAAGAAACCAAGACCTTTGCCCTTACCCCAAAAGAATTTGGATCCCAATTTTTGAGAGGGAAATGATAGGGCACTAATGAGGGACCACTAAAAGGCCCTAGACTTCACCCATGTGGCCTAGGTCCTTGGCATTCACCTGGGGTACCTGGCCTTTCCAGTTAATCTTGTCCACTGGCCCTCATCTGTCCCACCAGAGATCACCATTCTGTCCCCAGATTACTTGGCCACTCCTAGATCACATCCAGATCTTCCCCTCAACCTTCCCTGCATAAAAGCTCCATGAAAGTGTTCAGATTCAATCTGGCCACTTGTCAATACAAGTGTCAGGAAAGCTCAGATTTTTAAAATCTGACTAATAGCTCGGATTCTTAAGATCTCACCCACCACAACTGGTGTTGTAATAAACCTTGTCTCTGACTGAATGAAGGCTTGGACTGAATTCATTTGAGGCAGGATGTGGGTTGTTTGGCCTTGGATTTCAGGGTCCTAGACCTCCACAAGACAGTGTCACTGGAATAGGGCAAAATTGTTGTGCTTAGAATAAACAGCAGGATGATGAACTGCATGTGGAAGAATAGGATTGTAAAGTTTTATATGTGGGTTCAAAAATCACCTTCAAAAGTGCAAAATTGAGGAGGCATAATTAGGCAGGAGTCTGCTAGGGAAAAAGCAACAACAACAACAGAAGTCTCAGGGTTTTAGTGTACTGACAACTCTATTTAACCCAATAATGTCATATAGAGGGTGTTCCTAAAGTCCGGCAACAATAGGCAAAAAAAATGAATATTTTCAAGAAATGAAATGAATGAAATTTTCAACAATATTTTATTTAATTGGAATATTAACAAATAACAAATAACATCTTCAATATGATTTCCATCATTTGTGATGCAAAGGTGAACTCGATGCAATAACTCCACCTTGCCGTCAATTTTAGCACATTCACTCTGTATGCATTTAATCAAGTGTGTTGCATCTGTAATTTTCATTGAGTACAGTTTCTCCTTTAGCATACCCCAGAAAAAGAAGTTAAGGGGGGTATGGTCTGTTAATATTCCAAATATTTTGAAATATGCATTTTTGCATATGTGTCCAGACTTCAGGGACACCCTGTACAAGCAAAGAAAGCTGATGTATTCAGAGAAACATTTAAAGGCATTAGATCCAGAAATAAAAAGGTAGAAGTTTTGCAGCATACATGGAGTAATATATTCAGTCCTGGGCACTACATTTTAGGAAGACATTTTTTAATTGGACAGAGTCAAGAAGAGAATATACAGGATGGCTGAATTGTTTCAATTCATATGTTCTGAGTACTAGGCTATATTTAGCCTAGTTAAGATAGGATTTCAGTGGGACATTTAGCTGCCTTCACCTATCTGAGAGACCACTATGTAGAAGAGGGTTGAAGCTTCTTGATCCTAGAGCACTGAACTATTAGCCATGCTAGAAACTTTATTTGAACTTGATAGAAGGAAAAAACAAACAAACAACAAAACACAACAACAAAAAACATCTCCTACCAATTGGTGATTTCAAAGAGAATGGAGCTATCTCAGTGGACATTGGTTTCCCTCCTCATTTGACCTCTTCAAGCAAAGGCTAGTCATTATTTTCTCCATTTTTTTTATTAGTCTAGATAGCTCATGAGATTTCTTCCATTTCTAAAGATCTGTGATTCTGTATCATTTGCGATGATTGTCTTCATGTCAAATTGTGAACTGAAAAAAAAAAACAGCTCCTTCCTACTCTCCCTATGTATTATTTCAGATTCGGTTCTTTTTTTAAATAGAATATAAATAAAATTACTAATTCTCATAGGCTTTTCCCCATTTATCTTTATAGGAAATTGAAACACTAATTTTAAAAAGTACATACAACCAACTATATTCCATATACATAAATTGTATTCATAATTATTGGCATCATTCTTCACTTAGGGGAATGGGCAAGATGGTTTCTCTACTACTTTTGGAAAAAGCACAAAGTACATCTTAGTCATTAAATCAGTAGTTAACTGGTATGCATATTAAAATAAAACAAAACAAACAAAAAACCCTGAGGTGCAAGTAATTAAGAGTTTGAATATCTTAAAATAATGTATACTCTGCTCACATTTTTATGCTAGTTTCCCTGCCCCACCCCCCAAATGGAAAGGGCTATTTGATGGTCCGTTTTTGTTTTTATTTGTTTCAAAAGGATCAATTCTGACATTCTGTGCTCTCAAACTCATTGAAAACTTGGCTGGGATGCAGATAGCCTGATATGGCTGACAATGTTGCTTTGTTTCATGTGAATATTAAAGTGCTTCAGCACAATTCCTAATCATATGACAAGCATTTGTAATTGATTTGCAAAATCTAACCATGTACATTTAGTCCCTATTAAATCAGTTCATTAACTCTCATTTAGAAGGAATATCTATCCATTATTAAGAAACTTTCTTAGTTTTGTAGGATACATTCATATAGCTTTTCACTTTCCCTTTACTCCTTGGCAGTAAAGTTCTAGGATATGCTATAGAGGCATGGACAGCCAAACACTTGCAAAACATGGAAAGCTTGGGTGTGTTGTGGGGATTACTTGGGGAGTTGAGCTTTAGGAGAGAAATGGATCTTATATGAAGTCATCCAGAAAGGTTGAATCTTATTTGGTAAAACCTACCTACCCTATGTGGTGGACATAGACATAGACAAGAATTCCAGAGAACAACCAGATCTAGGTAGGTCTGACACATTGGAAGAATATCCTCTTTGATAAAATCACATGGCCACCAAAATCTGAATTGATGGAGATCTCTAAATACTAGATTCCATGTCAGGAGATCTAGATTTGTATCGCAGCTCTGATACCAGCTGTGTGATGTATTTGGTATTCAATATTCTCACAGGGGTATAAAACTACCTGGTCCTACTTTACCAATATTTACTCATGTTAAACACCCTTCTATTACCCTCCATCCTAATTCCTCACCCTAATCTCTAGAAATCCTTCCCTTATCTTCTCCCTTCTGCCTATCCCCTTAGCTTTTTATTTCTTTCTGAATTTAGAAGCCATTTCTATCTTCTATCTTCTTAAACCCATTCCTGATGAAAATAGGATTCCAGAACTACCAACCCTCCTATCCCATCCAATTCCTCTCTCAGTTCTTTCTCTCAGACTTCATTTGTATAAAATAATTACTCTTTTTAACTGTTCCTAAATGGTTTTACTTTTTAAAATCATATCATACTCAGGTCTACCCCCATCATTCTTGAAAATTACCCAATTACTGATAAGATTCTTAAACATGCATTTTATATTTCCTCATACAAAAGGTAAGCAGTCTGACCTTTAATGAGTCCCCTGTAATTAGTCTTTGATATGTACCTTATATGTCAAATCTTCTAAGTTCAAGTTTTTTTTAAACAAAATCCTGAAAGTCTGACAATTCATTTACTGTCCAGTTTTCCGTATGGGATTATGCTCAGCTTTTCTGGGTATGATATTTTCAGCTGCAACACCAGTTCTTTTGCTCTTCTATATATAGTGTACCAAGACCTGTGGTCTTTTAGTGTCATTGTTGCCAGATCTTGCGTGATTCTAATTGTGGTATCACCACAATTATTTTTTTTTCTTGTTGCTTGTAACATATTCTTCTTGAACTGGAGGTTTCAGAATTTCACTATCACATTCCTGTAAATTTTCCCTGCAGAATCTCTTTCAGGTGGTGATCATTGGATATTTCTATTTCTACTTTCCCCTCTTGTTCTAATGCTTCAAGACATTTTTCTTTGATTATTTCTTGTGCTATTGCATCAAGATTCTTTTTTTTTTTTTAAATCATAGCTTTCAGGTAGTTCAATCATTCTTATATTTGCTCTTCTAGATCTATTCTAAAGATTGGTTATTTTTCTTATAAGATGTTTCACATTTTCTTCTAATTTTTTTTCATTCTTTATATATATTTTGTTATTTCTTGGTCTCTTATAACTTCACTGGCTTTCCCTTGGCCAAATCTAATTTTCAAGGAGTCATTTTCTTCCTTAAGATTTTGGATCTCCTTTTTAATTTGTTGGCTTTCTTTTCATAATCTCCTTGTTCTTCTTTGATTGTTCTTATTTTTAAAATTTTTCCTTATTTGATTTGTAAAGTCTTTTTAAAGTTCTTCTATGAATTATTTTTGGGCAGGTGACCATTTAATGTTACTCTTTGGGGTAGAAGAGGGTTTTTTTTTTATTTCAATATTCTCCTCTGAAGATGAACCCCAGTCTTAATAACTTTCTGTGTGGTTGGGTTCTTTCTCCTTTACCTGTTTTGTTTTTTTTTTTTACTTTTTATTTCTAGTAGCTTATTTCTTTACTTTTCTTTTCTTTTTTTTTGTAATCACCTCTAGTCCTGGGGTATGAGAGACAGTGTCTCTGGCATCAGATCTTCCTTCGGTTCTCCCCTTTAGCTTGGAGTCAAAACCAAGAATTATGTCCTCCTATCAGTGCCCACAGCCAACACATCCTGCCCCACTGCTTTTGCATTCACGGTGGGTGTACTGGTTCCTTCTCATGCAGGTCCACCTCTCAACAGCACTGTGGGGTCTGGAGTTCATTGTCAGCAGAGGTTCCTGTAGATCTTCCTTCACTCAGATGCCCTAAACACCTCATTGTACAGGATGTGAAAGTTCCTATGGCTAGGGCTGAGGCCACCACCCAACTCAATTTCAGTAGAATTAATCTGGAAGTGTTTACTCTTCACAGGGGTCAAACCTCAATCCTGGAGTTTTTCTTCTGGTCTTCTTCCATTTTCCCCAAAGGGCCACTGTTTTGCCCCAACTCTTGTTTATTTTTAGTGCTCTAAATTTGCCCTGAGGTACTACTTTGTCTCATTTGTGGAGGAATCTGGAGAGCTTTGGATTTTCTGACCTACTCCACCATCTTCTCAGAATCCTCTCGCCCATTTCATTTCTTGATTTTGAAATTTATGCTAAAGTCAATCTCTCTTCCCCAGTTGCAGTGAGGGATGGGGAGGGCACTTTCCCAAGATTCAAGCTTTTTCTTAGTGCTGTTTTTAGAATTAGTTCCAGGTGTTTAGATGTTTTCAGTATGTGCAAATTAGTGTAATTTGGGAGAGGTTTGGTCACTGCTTGGGAAAGGCCTATGATCTGGAATTACAATCAAAATTGCTCCTCAGTTTTTTTGGCTCCCTGGGCACCAGAAGTGATACTGGTCCTCAAGACCTTAGATCTATTGAGATCAGAAGTAATATTTCTGTTCAGGTTCCCTGTTCCCTTGGGACTAGAAATGATATTTCTACTCCAGGACCCTGATTCCTTATTACCTAAAGCCATGCTACTCCTAATTTCTGCTGCTTACTTCTTCACTGAAAGTGTTCCTGTCCAGCCTTGAACTCTTACCCAGAAGTCGGTATTGCTAATGGATTTGCCAAACAATATCTGTTCCTGAATCTAATGTCAGCATAGGTATCCCTTGAAATCTCTTCCTGAGAGGTTGCCAGGTCCCCTTACCATCACTGGCTTAAGAGCCCCCAAAGCTCTTGCTGCTACTTTCATCATCAGTTTTACCACTGATGTTGGATGCAAGTGAGCTCTCGGCTAGCCTCCATCCTTGTCACACAAATCTCTCTTATCTCCTAATTTGTCTTGCACTGAAAGAAAGTTTCACCTTGACCTTTTGTTGGTTTTGCCATTGAAGAATTAAATCTGAGGCATAATTTTAAATCATTTGGGAATGTTGGGAAAGCTTGGGTGAGCACTTCCTCTACTCTGCCATCTTGGCTCTGCCCATGAAAGTCTCAGTGTAAAATAGTTGTAACACTTCATTCTCATCTGATACTAGACAAATGGTTCCTGAAATAATGGGTGTGTATGTATGTATGTGAGAGGAAGAGACAGAGAGAGGGAAAGAGACAGAAAGACAGAGACAGAGAATGAGAAACACATACAAAAAGAAAGAGTCTGATATAAATATATTTATATGTGCATATATATGTATATATGTGTGTATATATGTATATATATATGTGTATATATATATATACACATATATATATATATAGAGAGAGAGAGAGAGAAACAGAAAGAAATAGAGACAAAAACAGAGAGACAAAAAGAATAAAAAATAGCCAGCCCCAGCCCCCACCAGAGAATATTAGTGCTGCTACACAAGCACCAAATAAAATAAGATTTGTTTCTTATGAAAAAATGTTCAGGGAGAGTTGTCTTTCATCATTTTATCAACTTTTCCAATGACCAAACTTGATCATTTTAATTACTTAGTATAGTTTTATTTCATCACTGCTTCATTTTAAATTATTATGGCCCATTTGCATATTTTTTCCAGATTTTATGAACTTCAACGCTATATCAGTACAAGTAATTTTTCTCATGGCTCTCCAAATTCTTCATATTTGCTCTCATGCTATAGTAGAAATTCTATTCATACACCAAAATATGTTCCTATTTGACTGGCACAAATTCGTTTTGAGTTTTTAGTTACCACAAGAAATTTGGTAAAATTGAAATTTTTATTTCTATTTTTTTTACCTCAATTTGCTACGTGACTAGCAGGGGCATCTCTAGTTCAAATATGAAATAGATTTTATTCATTTTTTTCTTTTTTATTGTTTTAATTTTTTTTTCCTTTTCTCACTCTTTTTAAATTATTATTTATTTATTTTATATTTTTAGTTTTCAGCATTGATTTTCACAAGAGTTGGAATTACAAATTTTCTCCCCATTTCTACCCCCCCACTCCAAGATGGCATATATTCTGATTGCCCCATTCCCCAGTCAGCCCTCCCTTCTGTCACCCTACTCCCCACTGTCCCCTTTTCCCTTACTTTCTTGTAAGGCAAGATAGATTTCTATGCCTCATTGCCTATATATCTTATTTCCTAGTTGCATGAGAAAACTTTTTTTTTTGAACATCTGCTTTTAAAACTTTGAGCTCCAAATTCTCTCCCCTCTTCCCTTCCCACCCACCCTCCCTAAGAAGGCAAGCAATTCAACATAGGCCGCATGTGTATCATTATGCAAAACCCTTCCATAATACTCATGTTGTGAATGATGAACTATATTTTGCTCCTTCCTATCCTATCCCCCTTTATTCCACTTTCTCCCTTGATCCTGTCCCTTTTTGAAAGTGTTTTCTTTTGAGTACCTCCTCCCCTATCTTCCCTCCCTTCTATTGTCTCCCCTTTTTTATCTCCTTCCTCGTTTCCTGTGAGGTAAGATACCCAATTAAATGTGTATGTTATTCCCTCCTCAGGTCAAATCCGATGAGAGCAAGATTCACTCATTCCCCCTCACCTGCCCCCTCTTCCCTTCCCATGAACTGCTTTTTCTTGCCTCTTTTATGCTAGATAATTTATCCCATTCTATCTCTCCCTTTCTCTCTCTCTCAATATAGTCGTCTCTCATCCCTTAATTTAATTGATTTAGATATCATTCCTTAATATTCAATTCACCCTTTCCCCTCTGTCTATATATATATGTTTATTCCCTTCAGCTACCGTAATACTGACATCTCATGAATTATACACATCATCTTTTCATGTAGGAATGTAAACAAAACAGTTCAACTTTAGTAAATTCCTTATGATTTCTCTTTCTTGTTTACCTTTTCATGCTTCTCTTGATTCTTGTGTTTGAAAGTCAAAATTTCTATTCAGCTCTGGTCTTTTCACTGAGAAAGTTTGAAAGTCCTCTATTTTATTGAATATCCATGCTGTGCCTTGGAGCATTTGTAACCAGAATGGCCTTTGTTTTCTTTGAGTTACTCAATTTATCTCAGTGAGCTTTGCTAGGTGCTAAGCCCCAGGCCTAAACCCCATTAGGTTAAAGCCTGACCTCTGGTGATTCAGATGATGTTTGATGTCTGAAGCCCTATAAGAAAGGAAGATAGAGCCATTTGTGTAGGGCTCTGGAGGTGGTGTTGATGAGGAGACTCCAGGCAGCTGTAGCTAAGGAGCCCTCCAGCTTGTAAACCCGGATGCTGAAACTTTGTTGAACTCTGGTAACTGTGTTGGGATTTGAATCAGACAAAGTCTGTTGATGTTTGTAATTTGTTTGCATTTTGTTTTGAAGTTCAGGGTGCTGGCTTTTTCCCCTGAACTAACTGAATGATATTTGAATGCTGAATTAAAAGTAAGTTTGTCAACCCCTTCACCTTGCTTCTCTTGCTTAAGCAGATCAGAAGAACCTGTGCTGTTGGCAGCTTTCTGGGTGCTGGCTGTGGGTGAATCTTATACCCCCACAGAAGCTGCTACCCAGATTGTTGAAACAGCATTATACTCAGTTTTGCTGGGTAGGTGATCCTTGGTTTTAATCCTAGCTCTGTTGACCTCTGAAATATCATATTCCAAGCCCTTCAATTCCTTAATGTAGAAACTGCTAGATCTTGTATTATCCTGATTGTGTTTCCACAATACTCAAATTTTTTCTTTGTGGCTGCTTGTAGTATTTTCTCCTTGATCTGGGAGCTATGGAATTTGGCCACAATATTCCCGGGAGTTTTCTCTTTGGGATCTTTTTTCAGGAGGCAATCAGTGGATTCTTTCAATTTTTATTTTACTCTCTGGCTGTAGAATATCACGGCAGTTTTCCTTGATAATTTCTTGAAAGATGATATCTAGGCTCTTTTTTTGATCATGGCTTTCAGGTAGTCCAATAATTTTTAAATTATCTCTCCTGGATCTATTTTCCAGGTCAGTGGTTTTTCCAATGAGATAGTTCACATTGTCTTCCATTTTTTTTATTCCTTTGGTTCTGTTTTATAATATCCTGATTTCTCATAAAGGCACTAGCTTCCACTTGCTCCAATCTAATTTTTAAAGTAGTATTTTCTTCAGTGGTCTTTTGGACCTCCTTTTCCATTTGGCTAATTCTGCCTTTCAAGGCATTCTTCTCCTCATTGGCTTTTCGGAGCTCTTTTGCCATTTGAGTTAGTCTAATTTTAAGGTATTATTTTCTTCAGTATTTTTTTGGGTCTTGTTCAGCAAGGCATTGAATTGTTTTTTATGGTTTTCTCACATCATTCTCATTTCTCTTCCCAATTTTTCCTCTACTTCTCTACCTTTCTTTTTCAAATCCTTTTTGAGCTCTTCCATGGCCTGAGACCCATTCATATTTTTCTTGGAAGTTTTTGATGTAGGCTATATGATTTTGTTGACTTCTTCTGGCTGTATGTTTTGGTCTTCTTTGTCACCAAAGAAAGATCCCAAAGTCTGAGTCTGAATCTGAGAGCATTTTCACTGTCTGGCCCTGTTCCCAGCCAACTACTTGACCCTTGGTTTATTGTCTGGGTATGACTGCAAACTCTGCCACAGCAGTGCTCCTACTCTCCCAAGAACCGCCAACCTGGACCATGATTCAGATCTAACCAGACTCTGCACTCCTGCTCTGATCTGCCACTTAATTCCTCCCAACAGGTGGGCCTTGGGCCAGAAGCAACTGCAGCTGTACCTCTGAAAGCAGTCTCAGAGCTGCACTACCTCTGCCACCCCTGGGGCAGTGGCAGACTGTAGTTTTTCCCAGTATAACCTTCTCTGTTGTTTTTGGTGTTTGTGGATTAAGAAGTCTGGTAAGTGCCACAGCTCACTGATTCAGGGCACTATGGCCTTTTTTGGCTGGCTACCAGGTCTGCTTGGTCCAGATGCAGCCCCTGCTGGGCTCTGCTCCACTCTGCTCTCAGCATGGTGTGATAGACATTACGCAGCGACCATCTAGGCTTTCCTGGGCTAGAACCCTGCTTCCCTCATCTATTTCATGGGTTCTGCGGTCTAGAATTTGTTCAGAGCCATTTTTATAGGTGTTTGGAGGATCCTGGAGGAGAGCTTTAGGCAAGTCCCTGCTTTCTGACTGCCATCTGATTTTATTCACTTTTTAAATATAATTTCAAAACATTTCAGAAAAAGGTGACAACAGTGCACAGGTCTATCAGCTAAGAGTGAGATATTTTCATTTATCTTGATTTGGGCCAATCTTTCATATGATGTTAATATTTTTTAATTCTTTTTAAAACTGTTTATTATTTTTTACGCAATTAATCAGAAGGAAAAGGTGCTTGACCATAAAAAGTTTGTGTTGATTCAACATACATCTTGAATATAAAACCTTCAGCAGAGTTAGGTAATGAAAAGTTTCTGCCCCCACAGTTTTCTTTCTTATATTAATAAAATTAATTTTATTTGGAAAAAAGGGATTTAAATTTCATATATCTGAAATTATCTATTTTATCATGTGTGATTTTTAAAAACTCCTTATTTTGTTAAGAATCCCTCCTGAGCTATATTTTCATACTTTTGCCCTCTGCTGTAGTATGATATGATCTTTTATATTTAATTGAAACATCATTTGGAATTTATTATGGCATATTATGTAAAGTTGTCTTCTAAACTTCTCTGCAAAATTGCTTTCCAGTTTTCTCCACAGTTCTTATCACATAAGGATTCCTTCCACAAAAGTTGTGGTTCTTAGGTTTATTAAACAGTGGATAATGAAGTCTAATTGTTTCTGAAGATTGCAGTGCTGATCTCTTTTGTTAATTTACTTTTTCTTTTTTTAACACCACTGAATAATTTTGATCATCAAGACTCTATATGTCTAGAAATATAATTCCCTCTATATTCTTTTTCATCATTATTACTTACCTTTTAGGATTCTAGACCTTTAGTTCCTACAAATGAATTATATCATTGCTTTTCTCAGATCAGTGAAGTTGCCCCTTGGCTATCTGATTCAGGTAGTACTTAATGTGAAATTTAATTAGCATCATTTTATTATGGTGATGTGGCTCAGTTATGAGCAATAGCTATCTTTCCAATTATTCAATTCATTATTTTCCTAAAGAGCATTTTGTAATTATATTTATGATTTTCTTAATTAGTTTTGTTAGAATTAATTCTACATATTTTACTAATTATTTTGCACGAAATGTCATTATTATATGAAATATCAGCAGTTTTGTGGATTTAGTTTTAGGCAGCTTCTTTATTGACACTATTAATTGTCTTGATCAATTTCTTTACTGATTCTCTGGCGTTTTCTAAGTAAACATCAAGTGGTCAGTAGATAAGGGAAATTTTATTTCCTCTTTTCTATTGTTTATGTTCCCAATTATCTATCTTTTCTATTGCTACTCCTAGCATTTTAAGACCTGTTTCAAACAGCTTCAGAGAGAATGGAAAGACTTTCTTTATCCTTATAGCTATTAATATTGCAAAAAAAATGATTAGTGTTTCTCAATTTCAGATAATGCTAGCTTTTCTTTTGGTGTACATAATGTCTACCACATTAATCAATGGCTCTTCTACACTGGTAATATATAGCTGGGTTTTTGTTTTCTTTTTTGTAGAACTATTTTGCTTTGTCAAGTTTTTTTTTTTTTTTTACTTAATCTATGGATATGATTTTATATTATGAGTTGCTTTTGTTTTTAATATTATTGTGTTAACTATTCCCTAATTATGATATGATTGAATCTCTAGTGTAAAACCAAATGAAATATTCTGAACATTTTTATATAGTGATGTGGTCTTTATTATTCTTATTTAAAATTTTTCAATCTATATTTACTGGGCACAGTGGAAAGAGAGGAAAGGCTTTAGGGGACCTAGACTCAAATATAACCTGTGACATTTACTACTTATGAAACCTTGGCAAAGTCCCTGAGGTTCAGTATCTTATTTATAATATGAAATGGTGAAACTAGGTAGCCTCTAAGATTGCTTTCAGTTCTATATCTATGATCCTGTCATTGGTAATAAGAGTCCAGTCCAGGCATGAAGTGATGTGGGTCTAGATTTGGGTGGCAGAAGTGTCAGAGGAAAGAAAGGGGCATATAAAAGAGATTCTAATAAAGATTAAATGGCCCTTGGTTATCTCTAAATATTCATGTATAAATGCATAAACTACATTACCTCCTAGAGCTCTCTTCTTTAGGATCCTGCCACTACCTGATAGATTTCATCAATGAATTGACTGGTGAGCTCCCAATCATAACATCACTTTTGGGCATTCCATAATAAGCCCCCATCCCAATTTAAAAAAAAAATTAACAAACAAAAAAACCTAATTACTTTAGAGCAGAGTAATTAGTCAAATAAATTTAAACAAATTGTATATACCTGAATGACTATATAAATATAAAATGCTGAATAGACTCTGTCATATTACATATTTTTCTTTTTACAAATATATATGTGGTAGATAAGAAGAAATGGTATACAGGAAATGTTTGCACAGTTCAGAGCAAGAATTAAGTCTGAGCAGAAAATAGAGCTGAACCATGCAAACAATTCCTGCATGCCTTTTTATTTTCTTATCTATCATATTTATATTTGTGAAAAAATATTTACTAGGGCTATTAAAATTCACAGGAATGGAGCCAGAACATGATGCATATAATTAATCTCAACTCTAAGTCAAACTAAAAAACAAAGAAAAAGAAAAAGGAAAAAAAAAGAGAGGGTTATTTCTTAAATAAAAGTAGAGGAAGAAGTATGTCATTGATTTCCAAGCAGAAAATTCATTTTCTTATGATGCCAAAAGCGTCAGGTTTATCACAGTATAACACAATTTATGTTTTGCATGAACATCTAAGTGGAATTCCTTACAAATTATCTAAACACTGGCCCCCCTACCCACCAACATCACTGCCATCTTGTCTAGATGGAACTTCAAATAATTTGCCCTTAACTCAACCAGACATTGGGAAAGTCACCATCTGAGTCAGATGAAAAGCAGAAAGAAAATAATTTACTGATATTGTAAGATTAAATTTCATGTTTGCAAAACTATTGATATCTAAAACATTTCCCATCTGAAATAAATTAGCGAAGACTCAATTAAATTTTTTTTAAAAATCTCTATGCAAGTCTATTTAATAGAATAATATGAGTCTCATATAAAAATATGAGTTAATGTGTGCATGGAAATCATCTATTTTTAGACCAATAGGAGAGTGGACTTCAGCTCTTCCTAAAATTTATTGGAAGTTAAGGGAAATTAGAATTCAGTACAGATGCATGAAACCAATAATTAATCAAAGGAATTAGTCCTGAATCAGGATCAGTTTAGAAGAACAAGAAAGGAGCAACATTGATGAAGTAGGGATAGTAAACGTGCTGATTTTAAGAGCACAGCTAATCAGATTCAAATTTGCTAAGCCAAGGTCAGGAACACACGAAATCATACAGGAGCAATTGAAGAAGCACTGTGGGTTTAGTTCCACATAATGTATCAGTAATTAAGGTGGGACTTTGTTTTTACTGTTTTCTCTTTTGGAGCACTTATTTAATCAAGTGCCCTTGATGTGTCTGGCCTTTGTTTCTTTGATTATATCAGGAGTCTTCAATGATCTCCTTACCTCAAGGAAAATCCTAATTTACATGGGTTTGAGTCACATGTTTGTGAAGTTTTTATGTCACATGGGTTTGAGTCACACGTTGTGATGGGTATATAAACTCAGACATTGGCATTTTTCTTTTGGTGCTCATTCATGGAAGGAATGTTGAGACTCTGGGTAAGCCATTGTAATTGCCCCCACGGCTTTGCTAACCCAGACGTTGATTTGTATTTGCTCTGTGCATAAAATGTATGTGTGTAATTTGTTTGTATTTGCTCTGAAATTCAGGCTATTGGCTTTTCCTCTTGAACTAAGTGAGTTATATATGTATGTGTGATTAAAGTGAGATTGTTAACCCCTTGAAGTTAATTTCATTAATAAAACAGATCAAAGACCCTGTGCTGGCAGCAGCTCTTGTTGCTGATCTTGTTGGGTCTTACACCCCTACAGCAGCTGCTGGCTGAGTTGCTGTTACACATACTCACATGACTTAAAACAGAGAAGCATAGCCCTAACCAAGGAGGAGACTTGAGGGCCTTAAATATCCCACTCTAGTGTCTAATTTTCCATCTAAGTTTGGCAATAGTTAATTCCTTCATGTTAAGCCCATCTATTTC
This sequence comes from Trichosurus vulpecula, assembly GCF_011100635.1. Taxonomy (NCBI): domain Eukaryota; kingdom Metazoa; phylum Chordata; class Mammalia; order Diprotodontia; family Phalangeridae; genus Trichosurus; species Trichosurus vulpecula. The sequence continues at coordinate 126,652,358 of NC_050578.1, read as the reverse complement.
AATGAACTATGTTGAAAGAGCCACAACTGACAATTATGCTACCCAAGGCAAACTTATTTTAGGGCAATGCACAGAGGTAATGCCACCCCAGTTTAGCATAGTATCATCAGTAAAGGGGATGCTTTATTCCCTATAAAATCAGGCCCAAGGGGCAGCTAGGTGGCACAGTGATTAGAGCACTGGCCCTGGAGTCAGGAGGGCCTGAGTTCAAATCCAGCCTCAGACACTTGACATACTTGCTAGCTGTGTGACATTGGGCAAGTCACTTAATACCAGTTGCCCTGCCTTCTCCCTTCCAATTTTTTTTTAAATCAAACCAGGATTCTACAGCATGACCAATGACTCACCAGACATCCTCACACCTTGAAAGTGATTGGGCCCCAGCAGAGGAGTGAGAGTCTCAGATAGTGAGAAACACACATACATATAGAGATAGAATATGTATCTCTATCTATCTATCTATCTGACATAAGATCATTGTGGAAAGTGTGCCTCTTCACTACTGATGCCCTGGAGCAAAGCCACAATCCTACCTTTGTTGTAGCTCTGCTGAAAATCATGGCAAAATTAAATTATACCAAATCATGCAGCATTGAAGCAAATATTTCTTCTACTCTACTTTAAAATAAATTGAAATGGAGCCAAGCGAAGATTACACAATTCATGATAAAATTTCATATTGCCTGGACTTTCTGACCTTATAGTTCCCTTAGTGTTCTGAGATCTTATGATTCACATACATCAGATATAGATCAATTGATCATCCTGGCCCATAGAAGTACAACAAAGTCAAAAGAAAAGGACAAGAAATCAAAAAATTGTTAACTAATTTCACATTCATGGATTCTTCTTTAGAGAAGTCTTAAAACTTCTAGACAACTAGAGTCAGTTCCAAGGTTTAAAAAAATGGTTAATTTTCAGAGTTGAAAGTTCAAAAAACTCTATTCTATAAAAGGTGATTGTCCATGTACAAAATTATTCTCCCTTAAAAATAATTATTTTCACTTTCCCCATTGTTTGCCTCATTGGAGTGAAGTATGCATTTTTCCATTCCCACAATGGACAATCTCCAGGTGCATTAATAGCTTGCGTGTAAGTATATGATTAATTTCTGAGGTTAACACCCACCTGTACAGGATTGTAGGAATATAAATTATTAGCTGTTTAAGCAGTTTTAAAAACTGTTCCTTAGTCATTGCTTCCTATTTCACTGACACACAGTAATTAGGAATAATACACCTCTATTTTCTCTCTGGATGCCATCAAAATCTTCCTGATAATAAATGAACTGAACTTCAGCTAAGAGAATATCAAGTTCAACTGATGGACAGCCCAAATAGAGCTACAGAAAATGAATGGTCTTCCAGTGTTAGGTAGTCTTTAATCTTTATGATACAAATTAGGTTTGTTATTCAGGAAAGCACTACAATATGTTAGTTTAAGCAGGTAGAAAAATGGGAAATAGCTTTAAATGTCTATTTTTCAAACAATTATTCCTGAAGGTCATATCTATGGAGGAAACTATTCCTCATGCTGAGATTAGAATATTTCTCATATGTAGTTTTTATCTCTTACAAACTGTTCCAATGTGCTAAAACTCCTTACATGTGAAATTTTATTTTCTTAGCCTTTTGCCAAAAGAAGGAAATGGGATGTTTATCATTGTACAGTACACATTCGTACACAAAGTCAATAGAGATAGTCATGAAAGTGATGAAAAATAGCATCGATCTTTAGCTTCATAACCTATAGATTGATGAAAATGATGCTAGCCATATTTGCGTATCACTGTCATGTTTACAAGGTAACTTCTTCATGATAACCTGGTGAACTAGACAGTGCTAATATTATTCTCTACATTTTACAGATGAGGAAACTGAGGCTCAGGTAACTTTTACTGACTTGCCCACGGACAGACTCATAATTATCAGAGCAAGGATTCAAACTCAAGTGATCGTTCAGTGTCAAAGGATTTTAGAATCAAAAGGGACATAAGCCATTACCTAGACAACCCATAACCCCCAAAATATCTCTATGACCTACTTGACAAGTAGTCATCCATTATCAGCATAAAGATCTCCAACGAAGAAAAACCTACAATCTCCTGATGTAGCCCATTACAGTTATGTATAGCTTCAATTAAAAAAATAACTAGAATTAAAGATATACAAATATTCACACACACATACACATATATATACACATATATACATAAACACATATATACACATATACACGTGTATATAGAGATAGATAGGTGTGTATATATATATATACATACACACACACACACACACATGTATATACACACACACACTAATATAGACCAAAAAGAACCTCAAGAAAAATAAAGTCAAAGAATTCTGTATTCAGATACCATCAGTGCTTTCTCTGGGGATGGACACCATTTTTCATCACAAATCCTTCAGAGTTGCCTTGGATCATTGTATTGCTGAGAATAGCTGTCATTCACAGCTGATCATCTTACAATATTGCTGTTACTTTGTAGACAGTACATTTCATGTTATATCATCCTATGAAAGTTTTTACAGGTTTTTCTAAGAGCATCTTGCTCATCGTTTCTTATGGTACAATAGTTTTTCATCATAATTACATATCACGACTTGTTCAGCTATTCTCCAATTAATGAGCATTCTCTCAACTTCTAATTCTTTGCCCCCAAAAATAACTGCTATAAATATTCTTGCACATATAGGTCCTTTTCTTTTTTTATCTCTTTTGGGATACAGAACTGTTATTGCTAGGTTAAAGGGTATGCATGATTTTATGGCTTTTTGGCATAGTTCTAAATTGTTCTACAGAATGGCTGAATCACTTCACAACTCCACAAACAGTACATTAATGTCTCCTTTTCCCCACATCTCCTCCAACATTTATCATTTTCTTTTTCTGTCCTATTAGCCAATGTAATAATAGTTATGAATTAGTACCTCAAAGTTGTTTGAATTTGTATTTTTCCCATCAATAGTGTGAGTACACACACACACACACACACACACATACACACACACACACACACACACACTTCATTTGACTAAAGATAGCTTTGAATACTTCATCTGAAAACTGATCATATATTTTGATCATTTATCAATTGGGGAATGGCTCTTAATTTTATAAATTCGACTCGCTTCTCTATATGTTCAAGAAATGAGGCCTTTATCAGAGGAAATTGCTTCAAACTTTTGTTGATAGTTACTATTGCTAACTATATTTCCCTCAATCCTTTCCCCATCCCCTTTTATTCTACTCTCTGCCTCCTTTTCCTGTCCGTCCTCAAAAGTGTTTAGCTTCTGACTATACCCTCACCCAATCTGCCCTCCCTTGCATCATCCCCTCCTTCCCACCACTTCCCCTCCTACTTTCCTGCAGGGTAAGATAGATTTCTATACCCACTTGAGTGTGTATATTATTCCACCTTTGAGCCAGTTCTGATGAGAGTAAGGTTCACTCACTCCCCCTACCTCCCTCTGTTCCCCTCCACTGTGAAAACTTTTACCTGTCTCTTTCACATTAAATCATTTATCACATTCTACCTCTCCCTTTCTCTTTCTTCCACTACATTACTCACTCACCTCTTAATTTAACTTTATTTTTTTCAGATATCATTCCTGCAACTAACACCTAGTACCTTCTGTCTATGTATACTCCTCCTAAATACCCAAATAACGATAAAGGTGTTATGAGTTACAAGTATCATCTTCTCATGCAGGAAGGTAAACAGTTTAATCTTGTTAAGTCCTTTATGATTTTCCTTTACCTTTTTATATTTCTCTTGAGTCTTGTATTTGAAAGTAAAATTTTCTACATACCTCTGATCTTTTCATCAAGAACATTTGAAAGTCCTCTCTCTCATTGAATATCCATTTTTTTCCTGAAGGATAATACTGAGTTTTGCTGGGTAGGTGATTCTTGGGTGTAATCCTAGCTCCTCACCCCTCTGGAATATCATATTCCAAGCCCTCTGATCCTTTAATGTAGAAGTTGCTAAGTCTTTTATTATCTTGACTGTAGCTCCATGATAGTTGAGTTTTTTTCTTTATGGCTATTTGCAATATTTTCTCCTTTACTGGGAGCTCTGGAATTTGGCTGTGATATTCCTGGAAGTTTTCATTTGGTGATCTCTTTCAGGAGGTGATAAATAGATTCTTTCAATTTCCATTTTAACCTCTGGTTCTAGAATACTGGGACAGTTTTCCTTGATAATTTATTGAAAGATGATGTCTATCCTTTTATTCCTTTCCTTTTCTTTTAGTTTCTTTTTTTTTTTGATCATGGATTTCAGATAGTCTAATACTTTTTTTTTTAATTTTCTCTCTTGGTTATATTTTCCAGGTAGGTTTTTTCCCCCATGAAGAAATATCTCACAATGGGTACAAAGATACTATAAATAGTGTTGATAATATTATGTTGGCTAATATATGCCAACTTTATTATTCTTATATTTTTAATTTTGTCCTATATGCAAGGATGATTATAACACATCATGCTGAAGTTATTTGCCATTGTCATGACCATGCACAGTTCAAATGAAGGAGAGATTCCCTCTAGTTAATGACAAACTGCATATTCTCCTGTTTGTGAAGACATTGCATTAAATAAAACAAGTCTTGGAATCCTATAGCACTTCTGAATGAGTCATGAAACTCAAAAACCTGTCTGCACAGGAAAAGAAAATATGGATAAAGAAAATCTGTTGTCCAGACTAAAATAATTATTTTGATAGGCCATAGAATTGGCATACGAGTGCTCATATTTTTTTAAATAGACACTGTAGACAAATGATGAACTAGGACATCAACTGAATAGGAGGGAGAGAGTGGGATGGATTTCATTTGTGAAATCCTACAGTGTTTTCAATGTCCCTAAGTTTCTCCCTGAAGCAAAGGCATATTTTTTTTACATTCATGTCTTTTCCAATGATGTTATAAAGATCAGAGTTATAGAATACAATAGTCTCCAAAGAATTTCAGTTGTACCACCCCAAGGTCATTGGAGTCATGTTGAGTATAAGTCGATTGAAAGATATTGCCAATAAAGAATGACTTGGGAGAAACAGCATAAAGCATATAAATAGAAAGATCTGTGATTGGAAAAGGAAGTCAAATATTCATGTGGTGACAGCAAGGTACAACAAAATGGTAAGAATTTGCATGGACAACATTCACATAGGAAGAGAAGACACAGATGCTTTGCCATTTGTACCACTGAGGATATTTACTGCATTGATGAGATTTTAGATATACTGAAGCATTCAAAGGTGCTTCAGAGGCTAATTTTTAATTAAAATTCATATTAGCTTATGGGAATTTTGTAGGTTACTGTTTTACAATCCACATGGGCAAAGTGCAATAACAGGGCAACTATCTAGATAATGCAAGTAAGAAATATGAATGCTGTTGTTGCTGATGGAGTAGTAAACAGTTAATATTTTTAAGTATTGGGACTCTTTTTTAATTTATGGAATAAAACAAGCATTTCCACATCATATTATGATGAAAAGATGATTGTACATGAAACTGCATATCTACTAGGCAGAACTTACTATTCCTTTTAAATGCACAACAAAATTACCACATGAATTTATTTTTCTTTCCTCCCCCCTTCCCCTAGAGATTCCTACCGCCAATGCTTAATTTTTTTTTTACTGCTACTTACTACTAAAAACAGTTTACTACTCTATCAAGTTAGTTGGTTAACAGCTCAAGTTGGCTGTACTTTCTGAATTTAAAGTCAGTTTTTGACAATTCCTACATGCTTCCAAGAAGTGGTAGGAGAAAAATAAAACAATTAAATTAGTTATTTGATTATACGTAGACAAAGCATATACTTTTTTCTGTCATGTAGATACCAGTTGAGTATCATGCCATCAAGTTTGCATGGTATTTTAGAAGAGGCTTTATTTTGGGAATCCGAAGACAAGGGTTCTAGTCACCAACTTCCATTAATTGGCTTTGTGGCCACAGGCACTTCAAATCATAAAACATTTATTAAACTTCTACTGAATGCAGAGGACCATCATCATTGCTACAGGGAGATACAAACTCAAGCTGACGATCGAGAAAACGAATATTAGAGCTCAGTTTCTTTACTTATAAAATGACAGGTCCAGGTTAAATCACCTCCAAATGACATTTAGTGATTGATGATATTTCATGTATTTCATTTGTAATATCCATAGACTTCATCATAACCCATCTTATCCAAGATAAATACCTCCAAGCTCTTTTGAAAATTTCTGTTTCAATATTTTAAAAGATTTGTGACTTAATTTGCATGTATGAATGGGGTCTATCCATGTGGATCTAAACTCTCCATGGTTTAGTTAATGTTTTCTTTAAAAGCTGGGGCCAAACCACTCAATATCTTTGGGTCACTTGCCTCTCCACACTGGACTAGATAAGTCCTTAGATGACAGATATTCAGTCTATCTATAGACCCATTCTTGAGACCTTCCCAGCTTGATAGGAGCTTCCAGGGTCTTCATCTTAGCTGCATAGGCTTTGAGATACTCGGAGTTAGCTGCACCTCACGATGAAGCATCAAACTGGAAATTCTAAATAATATGAAATGGAAGGAGAATTTTACGAGCTGCAATTAAGATGGAAATGTCCTACAGTCCTTAGGCTATAATGACAAAGCAGGTGATAGGATCTCTTCTTTAAAGTCACGATGAAAAACATAATAGTTTCTGATGCAATGTCTGATGATACCATGGCTTTTGGTGGCAAGAATTTCCACAGGGGTTATTTACTAGGATTATGACTTGGTATTCTATGCTAGAAGGATTTCTATTCTCAAGGCCCTTAGGTTTAGGGTCCTGAGATATCTTCATTCAGGGTCTGAGGGGTGATGGTGGTAAAAGTCACAGTGGCCACTTGACTTATCTGGTATATACTGGTTTTTATATTTACCTCTGGGCACTTTGTTGCTTTTTATAAAGCGTAGAGAGCAGAGATTACATAGGTAACCAACGAAATGAAAAGTATACTTGAATACAGAAGTTACTGATTTTTAAATACTGAGCTAAATCTTCACAACTTTGACTGTCCTGGAAAGTAGAACTTCCATCTTGGCAAGTGACAATAAGATGAGTTAGTGCTGCAATTTTCATTATCTATCCCACTGTGCTCTAAAGTCCAGTGATTCTTCAATAAGGAAAGAAAAGCTGCTCTCTGCTTAAGAGAATTTCTATAGAAATTACTGAGGGATGCCTTCTTGCAACTCAATCCAGAAGCACTGCCTTGGCATTTCTCAGATGTATGAAGAAAAACAGTACTGGCACAAAAAGCTACCCCTGAAGATGCCAAATAGTTTCTTAACTTTTGTAAAGCTTACAAACACTGGGCTGATGTCCTTGGTCCCTGATGCTCCCCTCCCCCCATCTCTTACCATAGCTTTTAAGCTTTTTTCATACTTTACTGCTTGGTAGCAAGGGAGGCAGAAAATGAATCTAAAAATTTCCTTAAATTGAATGAAGTTCTTAGGGGAAAAAAAGCACTCTGGTTGAGAAATATGGAATTTACACTTTCCTTACAGAAGTATACCATGATTTTAAAGAACTATATTTTATTTGTCTTTTTTGCCAACATCCCTCCCACACAAACCTTAATGCTTTATTTGCCTTTTGCTGTCCATCACTAGGAAAGTAAGTGATGTATGCTAGCTTTAAAAGTTTATTTTCAAATGCGCTTATAATAGCATGTTGTAGAAGAAAGTGGACTGGCATTAAAGGCAGAACATCAGCAACAATACAAGCTATGTCACTTATTAACAGGGTGCCCCACCTTCTGCAAGTGGCTTTCTCTCTTTCTGTGCCTCCATTTTCTTAGCCATAAAATGGGGATAATGCTCACATTACCTTTGCAGCCCTTTACTTGCAAAGCACCTGATGGAAAATGTAGATTTTATCAGGTAGAAAGAAAGACTGAAGGAACATGGGAGGAAAAAAGTAGTGCAGGGAGGGGACAGAGAATCCTAGGAAAGTCCCCCTTCCCCTCGTTCCAGGTATAGACATGCACAAGGACAGCTGCAGACAATCGAAAGAGAAGGGTGCTGTTAACGTGAAATGGAGTATAATCATGATCTGTTGGAGCCTTATCTGACTCACTGACCCACTTAAGGAGTGACCTGTCTAGACAGAATTTAACTCTGCACTGGACCTGGTGAATTTATTCCTTCTATACTTTCTCCCCATCATCTGCCTCATTTTTTGTCTGGTGAAATATAATCTAGAAGAGTTTAACATTCTCTGTCTCATTGTCATATATTATCCGTGATTGAAAAAAAAATCAGTCAGAAAAGATGGAGGATGTTTATTTAGAAAACCCATGTCTTTCCATACACATCTTTCTGACTCAAAGATCAATTGGTAAGAAATAAATTAATGTTACACTTTGATTTGAGTTTCATCACCATGTGGAGACATGGCCCTTTTCTGGTGGGCTATAGAAAATACTGGACAATACAACGCTTGGTAAAAACAAAAAATATCCCAGGACAAGGTTCACATTGAAGAACTATTGGTAGTGGCTCTAAATTCAAAGAAACTCAGTGTTTTTCAATAAGTAATTATTGAAAATAGTTTCTATTGAACAGAACTTTGCATATGGTTGATGTTAGTCTCAGACGTCAATGTTATCTGTCAATAAGCAGTTTCAGTCATTCAGTGAGGAGTCATTTGGTTTGGGAATGTCTTAATTAAATCATTTTGACTAAATAACCCCATTTGAGTGAAGGTTTACCTTTCTCCTAGAAAGAATTGAATAAAGCCAGGCTCTATATTCATGTTTATTTACAATGTAAATGCATATTTTTTATCAATATTTTCTGACAGGTTTGTATTGGATTCAGGCCCAGAAGGTTTTCTGCATCTGCAAGGTTTCCCAGAGCTATTGGGTTAGTGATTTTGCACAGTGAATTATAAATGGCTTGTTCTCTTTACTGATTTCTCTTCATTTCACTCTAGCTAACGACATGCTCTGCAGATTAATGAATTCCTGCTGGGTCCAACCAGCACTTGCTTGGTCTTTCATGAACTGTTCTTGTCAATGTGGTTGCAGAATATGGCTCTGAGTATTTTCTGTTTGGGGCTAAATATTTATAATCTGAGCAAGTTTTGCTTCTCCATTCTGGCATGAAGCCTCAGCATGCTCCCTACTCTCTTAGTCATTAATAACCTTTGGGATGTAACACTTCATTTTTAAATGTCATGGTAGTTTCATCCTTAAGAACAGCTTGGGTGTATTGGTTTTCCTAATCTGGAAAATGGACAAATAACAGCTATCTTTGCTAATGATGCCATATATCTATGTTACTTCCCTTTGTGACATTTTGTAGGCAAGGTTTTCTATGAATCCAGCTAACATATGATACAAATAAATAACTTTATCTTTACCTAATGATTTTTAAAGAAATTAAAAATAGATTGCTTAAGACATATGATTTGTGAGTGTGTGTATGTGTATGTGTGTGTGTATGTGTGTGTATGTGTGTGTGTGTATATGTGTGTGTGTGTGTGTGCGTTTGTGTGCATGTGTGTGCATTAAATTCCTATGGAAACCTCCCAATGATGCTGATGGATAGGTTCACCTATAATATAGTTTTAGAGATTTTTCTGGGTCATTGAGAGGTTAAGCACCTTATCCAAGATCACACAGCCAGTATACAAGAGAGGTAGGATTTGAACTCATGTCATCCTTTAAGCAAAACTGGCCCTCTCCGCACTTTGCCAAGCTTCCTCTTATAGAGAAAGGAAGATCAATAAATACGGTGGCTTATGATATTCCCTATACAAACAAATATCTGCAGCAGAACAGATAATAAACAGGAAGAGGCCTGGGTACTTAATAATAAATTTCTCAATATAAATGTTTCCTGAAGTGGGAAGAACACTGAACTGGGAATTAGAAGGGCAGAATTCAAGGCCTGTGCCCACCTTGCTGCATGACCTTGGAAAAGCAACATGATCTCTCTTGGACTGTTCCTTTAATGAAAAAAATGGGAACAATATGCACACCTTGCCTTCTTCACAGAGTTGTATTTATAATCAAATAAGATGATGATCTGAAAAGGATAACAGATGCAAAATCTATCTCTGGGCAAATATCTGTATCACCTAAGCCTGGGGAGGTCATGTCAGTGCTTGGGTTCAACTTATGTAGCTTCCAGACTATGCATGCTTTTAATGAAATATTGTGACAGGACTTTAGTGAGATAATATTCGGAAATGTCAGAGAAAATTCATTTTATATTTGTATGTTCCAAGAAACAGAATTATACTCTAATCTTAATCATTTGATAAAATCACAGTGTCCCTTATATTCTGATTTGTGTATTATCCTCTCTTCAAAAAAATACAAATAATGAGATGACATTAAAAGTATGTATAGTCTGGAGACACTGTTTTATAGGGGAAACACAGAATGGCTCTGGAGTCAAAAGACCTGGCTTCAAATCCTCTGCTCCTTAACATCTGTTTGACCTTGTTCATTTAACCATTTTAGTTTGCCATTTCCTTCTGCATCTCATTTTATAGTGAGGAACTGAGGTAAACAGGTTTAAGTGACTTTCCCAGCATTACACAGCTAATAAGTGTCTGAGGGCAGATTTGAATTCATGCAGATGTTTTCCTGATTCTAACCCCTTTGCACTATCCACTGAGCCACCTAGCTACCCCAGATATAGATAAGTAGATAGATAAACAGACAGATAGCTAGCTAGAGCTTGATAGAGACATGTATTTATGTTTGTGTATATATGTATATATATATGTATATGTGTGTATATATTTGTATACATATATACAGATATGCATCCACACACTCGTAGTCTTAACAAGAGAATATAAGCTATCTATATCCTCAGCTATCAGCATAGTACCTGGCACATAACTGGGGGTTAATATCCCATTCCATTCCACCTGCTAGAAGCAGCTAGGCGATGCAGTGGATTGAATACTGGGCTTAGAGTCAGGAAAACATAAGTTCAAATCTGAACTGAAACACTTACTAGTTGTGTGATACTAGAAGTAACTAAATCTCCGTTTGTTTCGATTTCCTCAAAATGGAGATGATAACAGTGCTCACCTCCCAAGGTTGTTGTGATGATAAAATGATACAATGTTTGTAAAGCACTTGCCATGGTGCCTAGCATATAAGAGGTGTTATATATCTGTGTATTCTCTATCCTTCCCTTATTGCTATGGGTTTCAAAATAAGGTTTTTGAAACACCATTCTACCAAAATTATTCAGGAAAAGCTATATTATATGCAATTAAATATTTGTGGAGAAAAGCCAGAGGTCCAAACATGCATCTTATACAGAATATAAATCCTCTTAAAACGAAAGTTTGCAATACTATGAAGCATATGGCTGGCAATCAAAATGAATGGCTGAGATGTACAAGATGAAAGGATTTTGACTTTAAGCTTCATAATTTTGCCACATATATTCAAATATTTAATATTCTTTCTAAATTTAAAATCAGAATGAAAAATAATTCAGGCCTAATAAGGCTATAATGTTTATATTTTGCAAAATTTCGATCCAGGTTTAATTTTTTTTGGGGGGGGGCAGTTAATGAATACTTTTATTCTGCACATAGAAGCAACTAAGGATTTGGCCTGTGGGCTCATTGGCTGCATCACAAGTACATGGCTCCACACATCAACACAGGGATTGGGGGGTGAAAACAGGTTATTCTATCCTAGTCACAAGATGATAAGAGTCTTCTGACAGCCAGCCAGATGATCAGGTAGTCTCTGGTGTAAAACAGTTCTATCAAAGCAGTGAGAACATCACAGAAGGATGGAAGGGAGAGGGAACTTAAGCAGCAGAGCCCCTTGTCCTCAAAACAAAACTGGTCTAATACTTGGTGCTGCCTATTCTTAGGATAGGAACTGACTTCTGCAGAGGTGACCGGCACCTGTGAGCTTTTATGCTCCTGGCCACAGAGCTTACTTGGCCCGAGGCTTTCCGAAGTTCCTTCCAGCAAACAGCCTTTTTGCCCAGCTCTTCCTCAATTCTGAGAAGCTGGCTATACTTGGCCAGATGCTCAGATTGGCAGGGTGCACCAGTCTTGATCTGCCCAGTGCAGAGACCCACCATCAGGTCTGCAATGAAGGTATCTTCAATCTACTCTGAATGTTGGGAAACCATTACTCCCATCCATTAGACTGGGCCAACTTGCACTGATGGAGAGATTCAGTCTCGGAGCCAATATGGTTCACATTGAGTAGGAGGCAGTTGCAGGCTTTCTCATTCACATCCTTTTCAATGCACTTTGGACTGGTCACTGTGATATCATCCTCTACCACCTGCACGCCTGCAGGGGCAGTGAAATTCTTCCAAGCTTCCCAATCATCCTGGTCAAAAGGATCTTCAATAGACACCACTGGACAGTCTTTGATGAAACTCTTGTAGAGGTCCCCAAGCTCAGAAGGGGAGATGTGTCTGTTAGAATCATGAGGACACTTGAAGTCCAAGTCACATTTCCAAGATCAGAAAAATTCTAAGGCAGCAACATGCATGCCAATTACGGTCTTACCAATAGCATTCCTTAGCAGGTCCAGAGCTTCTTTATCCTCCAGGATTTTAGGAGAAAAGCCACCCTCCCTCACATCCTGTTCATGTTCATATTTCTGCTTAATCACGTTCTTCAGGTTGTATTAGATCTCAGCTCCAAAGCGCATGGCCTCCTCAAAGTTTGCTGCTCCAACAGGGAGGATCATGAACTCCTGCATGGCCAGCTTGTTACCAGCATGGGAGCCACTATTGATCACACTGAAGTCTGGAACTGGCAGGATGACTTCATCATTGCTTGCAAGGTCATCAATATGGCGGTACAGGAAGACACCTTTCTCAGCAGCTCTGGCCTTACAAATAGGAAGAGACACTCCCAATATGGCATCTGCGCCAAATTTAGATTTATTCTCATTGACATCCGTCTCTATCATCGATGTGTCAGTCTTCTCCTGCTCCACAACACTCAGTTTCTTGCTAATCAGGGTCTCAGGGTCAGGGCAATAGTTTTATTAATGTGCTCAACCTCCTTTGAGGGACCCTTCCCTGTATAACAGGTCTTATCACTGTCTCAGAGCTCCAGGGCTTCATGGACACCAGTAGAAGCCCCACTGGGCACAGCAGATCAGAACTGACCTTTTTCAGCATAGCAATCAACTTCAATAGTGTGGTTTCCATGAGAGTTGAAGATCTATCTTGCCTGGATCTTGTAAACAGACATATTGAGTTTCTGGCTGGGACTTCCTCCACTGGGCTCAGAAAACAGAGGCCAAGAGCCAGGTTTAATTTTTTAAATAATATTTTCAATCTGCTCTAAATGAGACAGGTCATACAAAGGTCAGCTGATGATAGCCCATACTTGACACAAATACCTGTATTAAAAGAGAGAAAAAATAAAATTTGCTATTGGTCATCATCTGTTTTGTGATATTGAGTCTTTATCATATTACAAATATTGTGGCCCATGGCTCATGACAAATCTTCTTCAAAAATTACATTTAGTTAATTTCAGGGATTACTTCACTACTCTTTCTTACCTTTTCATTATAGATTCTTTCGAATACCCCTGCATATCTACCTTGACACTGTTATGTCAAGATCTTGGATGTATTCTAACCAAGGGAATGGATTTCTCTGACCAAGTTAATAATATTCTGTCTTTGAACATCAAGCATCTCTTTATTTAAATATGTTGTTTGAAGGAGAGACAGAATGTTTACAAAAGCTATTAGCATTCAAGATGAGAGTTCTGGAAAAGAAAAATCAATAATACTTGTAGAGCTTTAGAAGGTACTTTAAAGTTTGTGAAACACTTTATCTTACAGATGAGCAAACTGAGGATGCTAAGAGTGTAGGATTTTGCCTGCAGTCACCCAGCTAGTACATTTCAAAGAGAGATTTCAAATCCAGGCCTTTTTCACTTCAAATCCAGCATGCAATCTATCTCATGCTCTTTTCAATAGCTCCTGAAAAATCAAAAGATGGGGATTTTGCAACAGATGTTTGCTTTTCTTTATTTCGCTTCTGTTTTTCTCTTTATGATCTTGAAATTCTCGGGGAAGTGTTCAAGCCAGTGACTGCCTGCATTAGTTCTAGGATTTAATCTTGAAGGGAGGGAGCAACATATTTTTCTCTCTAAGGTGCCAGCCAATGTATCACTTTTTAACTTTGTGATCATTAGCAGGTCAATTATTCACTTTGCCTCAGTTTTCTCATATGTAAGATGGATGTAGTTATACCTGGAGTACTTAAACATTAAACACAGTTATTCTGAGTTCAAATACATAACATTTTTTTGCCAAACTTAAAACATTTTTAAAATGTCTGTTATATCCAAGTCAAGAAAGCATTTGGTCTAAATCATATTTATATAATATAAAATATACAAATGAATATTTATTTATACAAATATATTCATATATTTAATTTAATATGTATATTTAATTATTTAAAATAAATTTATCTAAATATAAACAATCATGTACAGATTTTTTAAAACTAGACTACATTAGAATATATGGTGTTCCAAAAATCTTAATTAAATTTTAAAACTTAAAACCACTAAAACTTTTAGGGACATTCTGTTTAATGTTAATATTCCTGTGAGATAGGTGAAATTATTATCCTTATTTTACAGATAAAGCTCAGAGACATTAAGCAACTTGTCCATGGTGATATTGCTAGTAAATGTCAGAGGCAGGAGTTAGTGTGTCTTCCTGACTCTCATCCAATATTTTCTTCACTTCGTCATGCAGCTCTTTTACCCTGTTTTAGTATTGAAATGCATTTTTAAGCATCCCTCCCTCTTCTACAATCTATCCTCCACAGAGCTGCCAGAATACTTTTCATAAATCACAACTGTGACCATACTATGCTACTGCTTAAGAAACATTTGTTGCTCCCTAGTGCATTTAGGATAAGCTGCACATTTTTCAGGCAGGCATTTAAAGGTTACCACATTTTGGTTCTAGTTTACCTTTCCAGACTTATTAAACATTACTCCTCTTCAAGCGTGACAAGTTCTTATTAAGCTGGTTCCCTTATCCATATTCCCATAGTCAGCATCTCTCCATCCCTTTACTATTGCCCAAGCTGCCTCACATACCTGGAATGTACTCACTCCTTCCTTCTGCCTCTTAGAAACTTGACCTTCCTTCAAAACAACCTTCTTGAGGAATAAGTTTTTGATCCCTCTTAATGGTCTCTCTATCATTTGTATTTACTCATCTCCATGCTCCTTTCACTTAATTAAATCTAATTGCCTTGAGGACAGGAACCAAGGGCATGAATCAGATAGACTAAATACAAGGATTCTTCAAAAATCTAGAGGCTTATAGAGGGATTCCCAGGAAAGCTGCTTTTCTCATCAGATTGAATGGGCAGTTTTAAGAAAGGTGCCACTTGACATCCATCTAATATCAGACAACTCGTCTCAGCAGGATAAATATTATGTAAGCTTCTAACTCCAGCCACTTTTCTGTTGCATTTACCTGCTCAGTTTCTTCCAGTGTTGATCATAGCCTATTGACCAGACCTTCCCATCCTCCTCTCAGTTCCCATCTAGGACTTTTCCCCTCCAAAAATTGAAGTAGATGATTCCTCAAAGGGCAATGGAGATATACATTGCGGGTATAAGTAAGATTTAAAACATCATGAACAAGGAATTACAGAAGAGAAATGGCATAAAAGATGTCAACAGAGAAATGTATGTTGTACTGATAAATATGATGTCGAATGTCTGTGAAATTTGGATTCAGTCAAAGGCCCACACTTGAGGACCTACAGGCCACATGTTCCCAGCCCTGGAATAACTTCTTATGAGAAATAAGAAATCCACTGAAATACTAAAGGAAATGTTTTTTCCATTCAAACTGCTTATTCAGTAAGGAGTTTCCAACTTTGCCTGTGATTGTATTCCTGCCATTGGGTACATGACTTACCTCAAACTTTTCCTTTCCATAACAACACACACACACACACACACACACACACACACATAAATACACATACATACACACACATACACACACATATATAGAGACAGAGAGATACAGACAAACATACACACTATCTCTATCTATCTATAATAAATAATTTTACTTGATTTATCAAACTTTGATGGTCCTATTTAGGCCTCCTCAGCACATGCTTATCTAACTTTTTAGACTCCTTCTAGTATACTAAATAAAAATATCTGCTTGGGGCTGCTAGCTGGCACAGTGAGTAGAGCACCGGCCCTGGAGTCAGGAGGACCTGAGTTCAAATGCGGCCTCAGACACTTGATGCACTTACTAGCTGTATGACCTTGGGCAAGTCACTTAACCCCAGTTCCCTGCCTTCTCCCCTCCAAAAAAAATATATCTGCTTAAGCTCACCTAGGCCCTATACCTAAAGAAAGGATACCTCACCTTTTCTTGAGATACTCTCTAGATTTTGAGTTCCTTGAGGACAAAAAGAAAGGAAACGGGAAAAAAATTATATGGTGCCTATATAGTTACCTATAGTTCTGTATATCTCTAGAGATTAATCTACCCTTCTCTACCCTGGGGGCAATTAGAAAATGTCACCAATTAAGTTATTTTTTTTAAAGTTCATAATATCATAGAATTTAGAGCTGGTCCTTGGAGAATATGTAGTCCAACCCCCTCATTTGACTGAGAATAAAATTAGTTTCTGGAACAGTGAAAAGATTCACTCAATGCCATAAATTAGTAAGGTGAAGAGATGGAACCTAACACCAGTCTTTGACTCTAAATTTGAAATATTTGTCCTTTTGAGTATCCTCCCCATGGGTCATCTTAGATTCTGAGCCCTCAAATGGAAAAGATTATGCCTAATTATTTACTTTGCCCACAGAAAGACCACATTGACTTAGGCCTTTTACATCAAAAATTATACTGCAAAAGAATACAGTCTCAGCTGAGTGTCATCCTATCAACTTTCCCTTTCCATTTTAGTTAATAGTGAGAGCAGCAATCAGCTCAGATGAAAACACAGCCTCATTCTATAGTAAATAAAAGCAAAAACGGAAGTGCTACGTAGCAAAGTAGAGTGCTAGTCCTAGAGTCAGGAAGACTCCTCTTCCTTTAGTAAAATCTAGTCCCAGACACTTAATAGCTATGTGACCCTGGGCAAGTCACTTAACCCCATTTGCCTCAGTTGCTCATCTGTAATATGAGCTTTAGCAGGAAATGGCAAACCACTCCAGTATTTTTGCCAAGGAAACCCCAAATAGGATCAAGAAGTGTCAGACACAACCAAAATGACTGAACAACCAACAACAAAATTAATCAAAATTACCTTCTATAGGAAGTGATTTTCATATCTACATCACTAGCACTGGTCACTAACAATCATATTTAATCAGTTACCAGGAACTATATTTTAGGTTCGTGCTGAGACTATTCAGTCTATACAAAATAGATTTTGTGGCATTATAGTAAAAATGCTAGGAAGGGTAAGGAGTATCCTTGACAGTTTAAAGATGATATTCCTTGTGGTGCTAGTGCTACCATGTGAAAACTAACGCATACTTAAAATGAAAGTAGCAATCTTTATAGGCTAGATTTAAGCTTTCGTATAAAATTCTTTTTTTCTCTTTACCCGTATATTTAAATATTCTTTTAAAAATCAATGATTTTTAAGTTTATAAATAACAAAAAGCCATTTAAATGTGAAAAAGATAATGTTATTTGGCTAGAATTCTCTTCAAGGGTATTGTTGGTGTTACGGAGGTTGTGGCTGTTTTTAAGTCATGGGGAGGCAATCTGAATTATCATAATTTCTTTTATAACAGAGACATACATGAGAAGCCTTGTCTTCTTAACAGTTTGTAGCACCTCGCCCATTATAGTAACTGCTTAAAAATTATTTGGTTTTTTGATCATTTAGTGGTTTTACTAAATTTACTCAGATAATGGTTTGGAAACAGAAAAACTCAGAAAGACAAGTTATTTGCTATCACACAGAAAAAGAACAGCAAAACAACCTGTAGTTTTAATGAATTTGGGTTATTTTTTTAAATTGAATTCAATGAATTCAATTCAGTTTTCATGTGTGGATGTTGCAGTTGATTAGTAAATGAAATACATTTCCATCTCACAGGTAGGCTTCAACTTCGGAGGCTCAGGGTGTAATTTACTTTATCTTGGGGCACTTAGTGATTCCTACTATCTCTTATGTACATAAATTTCTTTTCTCCTTTGTTTTTTATACTCCCTCCTTCCTACTCCCTTTTTATTCTTCCTTTGGTCTCTTCTTACTTATCCTGCCCTTTGACTAATCCTAACATGAAGATGAGTTGTGGACTGAAAAATAGTTGTATTAATTGGATAAATTTTCCTCTCTATGTTGAAAAAAGCTTACAAATTTAATGTTGTATATTTTTCTAAGAAAAAAAAAAGAGCTAAGGTTTTTTTCTGGTGTGTTGGCTTGGTTAGGTTTTGTTTTCCTTATGGGTCAGGGGCCTTTAATGGGAAAAAAAATCTACCATTCTTCTCATATAAAAATGGACTGGCATTGAGGCAGACATCAAAGAGTGCATTTCTTTGGTTTAAAAAAGAAAATCTTCTTTGGGATCTTCTCTTCATTAATGCGAATGAAAAGATGGATAGTCATGGAAAGAAATTTAAATGAATGGTTTGAAAAAAATAAGTATTACCAATGCAAAGTATGAGAAGAAAAGGAATACATTCTTCTGGCTTAAGTTTGAAATTTTATATCCATAGCCCCAAATCTGAATTAAGCGGTAATATAGTGGCTAGGATTCTGGTTTGGGGGTTCTATTCACATTCCTGATGATTTCTAGGAAAGTGACTTCAGTTCTGGCTATTAACCGTTTTTATTATTATTATTATTATTATTATTATTATTATTATATTAATCATTAACAAAATATTACACTAACAAAATCATGAAGGAAGGAAAAGGATCAACTCTGCCACAGAAATTCCTCTTAATGACAATAAAACTGACTAAAAAAGCCTAGTTCTACTAATATTTTACCTGTGCAGGATATCACTGCAGGAGGACAAACTAAGGCTGGAAAAGGTGGTAGAAATAAAGCCCACATTTAGCCCATCTTAAATGCAAGATTAAGGAGTATTATTTTATCCTGTAGGATCACTAGAATGTAGTATCATACATTTAGAACAAGAAAGGGACTTAGCTAATATCTTGTTCAACTAGTTTGTTTCGTAGGCTCAGAAACTGCAACACAGAGAGGTTAAACAATTTACCCATGACCAGACAGTTAATAAGTAGCAATTCTGGGATATAAACCCCTATGTTTGGCTCAAATTTTGGCTCAAAATCTTGTGCTTTTATCACTATGCCATACTACCTTTCAGATGAAGTAGTACCTACTGCACAAATTTTTTAACCATATGATAAATTCTGGAGATTGTTTATAAATTTTTAAAGGAGGCATGACATTTCCCCCCATACTTTGTTTTCTTCCTTGATTTAAGAAAGTATTGTTATGCTTTATTTAAACTCCTATAATCATGCATGTTAAAGAAGATATTATGAAATTTTAAGAGATTATTGCTAAAAGACAATGAAAAACAGATCCCTTCTTACTGTGGAAAAGTTGCTTTAAAAGCATACATCATTTCTTTTTTTTATTCTACAATTTAGTCTTTCTCCCTAAACCTAGTCTTTCAAGACTCCATCTTTGTCATCTTCCTCAGAAACTTGCTCCCAGAATGACTCTCTCTATCTGGTGCTTCTTCAATATCTTCCTCTCCCTCCTCTCTAATAACACTGTAAACCTCCTGAGGAGCCCCATCATTATATTCCAAGTGACTAGCACAGTGCCTTTCACCCATGAAAAACATCTTAAAATCTTTGTTTAATTGAATTGAACACTGCCAAATGTGCACATATCTATTTTGAAGAAACAGAAAAAATCAGCCTTTTTTCATCAGTAGGACTTTTCCTTCTTCTTTTAATTCGCTAAAAATCATGGTCTAGACCAGTTCCCTTAATTTCACATCCATTCATTTTTTTTTCCTTCAATCTAACTTCTGCCTTCACAACCTTACTGAATCTTCTTCTTAAATCAAAGACTTTTTTTTCCTCTTCTCTTAGTTTTTTAGTTCTTATCTCTTTAATACCATCATGATAGACTCTTTGAAGCAACTTAGGATAAGACAACATGCACAGTTATGGATAGAATGCAATGCGCATCGTTGGAGGGAACATGTATTCAATGAAGTCAAAGATGAGTTTGAGTACTTAAGTATCCCCTTCAACAGCTCCATGGCATTTGGCACTGTTGTGAATCAACATAACGAAACTCAGTCCTCTCCTGTGTTAAGAAAAACTGAACTTTGCTGGTTCTCCTCTTCTTTGACTGCCACTTCTGTGACTCTTTTACTAGCTAGCTCCTCTATCTCCTCCCATTCTACCATATGGCCATCATTCAAGACTCAACTCTCTACTTGGAGAGCTCATATATTCTCTTATTTTTGACTCAGATCTATATAAGAATTGTTACTAAATTTATTGTTTGAGCCTTTCCTTTTTCTTTATTTTATTCCCAATTCCCTAGAGGAAATTCACATTTGAATCACGAGGTTTGGAAAGGACATTAATGGTTGTCTAATACTTGAAAAAAAATCCACTCTAACATAACTGACAAAAGGCATAGACCATAATTACCTCAGAATCAGAATGTCCAATAGTGACCTCATCATCTTTTCCCTTAAAGAAGTTCTCCTGGCCTATTGACTTCTTTCTCTCTGAGACACATTATTCTTTTCTTTCATAGACTATTTCCTTTGTAGGCCTCTCTGATTCCTCCTATTCCTCTACACGGTTTATCACTATCTTGTCATTTTTTTTCTTTTGCAAAGCTTTTCAGACACATCTTTTCCTCTCCATTCTCATGGCTTCATCATTTCATTGTTCTTTTCCTTTAATGACCTCTTGATTAATACTGTTGAGTCTCCTTTTAACTTCCATTCCAATCTATCCTTTCATATTTTAAATCTACAGTTCAAGAACACAAGATGGTTTCTTTAAGGACAAAAACAAAAAACAATTAACCAAAAAAGTTCAAATTTTTTTTAGCATGATATTCAAAGTTTTAGTATGGTACGATCTCACTTTATTCAATTTATTCCCTTATTTGTCCAGCTTGTTTCAGTTCATTTTTCTTCAACCTAACAAGCCTTCATTAACCATCTTTGTGTATCAGGTACTAGGCTAGGGACTAGGTACCCAAAGATATAAATAAATGATATAGATCCTACCCTCCAGGATCTTTCTATTACTCCCCAATAATAGGTATACAAAGAGTGGTCCTAGGTACTTTGGGGCACCTTGGGAGAGAATTTCTGTTGTCCCTAACTTGTGTTCTCAGAAGATTCCTTCAAATTTTCCACATAGCTATCTTTCAAATGCAGCCCTCTTGTTCTTAATCAGGCCCTTGTCCTCACTTACCTTTCACAGACTATTCTCATTCCTGCTTTCTGGAATAAAATTCCACTTGTTTAAGGGAAACAATGTAATTTTTAACAAGCTAAGGGTGTTTTATTCGGTTTTTAGATTATCCATATCCAAGACTTCACCTTCGAGTCTTTTTGTATTTTTCCCTTTAGGGTATTTGACTACATATAGTGCTTTAGAATGAATCCCAGAGAAGACAGACACAACTTTAGTAGTACAGGCTAAACTCCTTGGTGAACTCAAGATGGAAAATCACGTCTTCAGGTCCCTTGAGTATTTTTAAGTTCAACAAAGCATTAGACACTTAGTCTTCTTTGTGTTTTCAAAGTGCAATGACATTCTAAAAATGGTAATGCAAGTCTTTTAACCCAGTCCTCTATTAAAGAGAGAAATACCATCAAGCATTGGAAATGTCACCATATATAACACAATGATAATATCATAGCAGATTATTTCATCTCTTAAACACTCATCTTTCTTTTAAGAATGAAAAATTCACAGTGAAGCTGGAACCATTATGAAGAAAATATTCTGAGGAAGAATAGAATTAGGCCTAATTATCTGAATACACTATATATCCAGAACATAAGAGGGAGGCTAGTAACAAGCAGCTGAAAGTGTGCAATAAATTATATTTCATACACACACAATGTATATTACAGGCACACAGATCTACCAAGTTTATCATAATTTATACAGATGCATGGAATCTCAACCATTCTTGGTTTGAAGGGACATCAAGAGGTCATTTAGTTAAGTAATATCAAACTAAAACAAAAATGGATCCATACAAGGCACACATTGACTTGGGAAATCAATCTGCTGTATTGTATTTTTTAAAAATTATTTTCAAACTGTATTTTTATTTATTTTTTTTATTTATCAATTATATTACATTTAAAAATTATTTTCACATTGTATTTTATTTAATTTGTTTTTTATTTATCAATTACATTTTAATCTGATTCAGGCCAAAACAGCTTGTTCTACAGGTCACTTGTAGTGCGCAACCTTAGTGTGACATCTCTGATCTAAGCCAAAGCATATCTGAGTGGGAATTTAATCTCCTGTATAATATCCTCAATAGTATAATATCCAGTGTCTGTTTGAAGATGTTTAGCTATGAAGATCTCATTATCCCTTGATATAGCTTTGACCTTTCCCTCTTGGCAATAGTAATTATTAGGAATCTTTTTTTTCCCCTAAATTATTCTCAAATCTACTTCTCTATCATTTCTCTCCATTGCTCATATTCTATAAATAGGTTTCTGTTTGTATGCACAAAACCATACACACTGAATACAATTCCTATTCTACTTGCTCTAAAATCCTTGCATGATACAGAGGATCAAGGGATTGGAAACGAAAGGCACCTTAGAAGCCATGTAGTTCAACCATCTCATTTTTAAGAGGGGGAAACTGAGACACAGAAAGGTCAAGAGGCTTTCCAGGATTTTCATGATTTAAAGAAAAGAGATGGGATTTTAATTATAGACCTCTGACTTCAAATCCATTGATCTTTTAACTGAACTACCCTGTCTCTCAGTTGTGCTAATGGATTAGAAAAATTTTTGGACTATAACTTTTTTTTTAAGTCACGCAATGTAAAGTGATGACAGGCTGGCTGGTAGTACAATGGGTGATATTTTATAATGATAAAATGAAGGAAAATAATAATTCTTAATAGCTGACTAATTAATACACCTTATCATTCTCATACAGCTTATATTTTCTAGAGAAAGTTCTCTGAAAAATAAGATGAAGGACTATCTTGACTGTGAAATGTAAATGAAGCATATAGAAAATAAAATGAGAGTTAAAATAAGTGGAACCTGATAAGTGAATAGAACTCAGTTAGAAAGCAAAATTATTTTGAGAAATTACTATACAATTCAGAAAATTAAGTCTTGAGGATCAGAGTCATCTCACCACCAGCAAGAATCGTCTCAGCCACCAGCAAGAACAACAGGGGACTGAAGATGAGCACACTCAATCTTATATGCTGCCACAGTCCAGTAATTGCTAGTTTTTTAACAAGTGTAAGTTGGTCTCCCTCCTAGAAAGTTTAGTGAAGAGACTTGATGAAGGTTTTTTCCAACTGAAAATGACAATGAAGTACTCTTGAATGATATTGGGGATTAAATCGTATAAAGGTATCTTTAAAAGACTCAAAAATTGAAGAGGAAAAAAAACATTTCTTAGGAGGTTGAATAGTGAATGAATGTAAAACAGAGAAAAAAGGGAAGAAAAAGTACAACTGTACAATTAAAATTAAAAATAAATGGGGCTCCTCTTGAACTGGAGGACCTGGGATCTCTGAGGAGAAAGGGAACAAAACTATCTATCCTCTATTGAGTAACTCAGGGTAGGAGTTCTTCAGTTCTTAACTGGCATCTATGAACATACATACATGCATACATACTTACATACATATATATATGTGTGTTACTTCATGGATATATCTAAACAGACATATATTAAATATGAACATATATGTGTATACATATATATAGAGAGATAATGCATACATACACACACATATATGTTGATACCTGTGTATCTATGAAGTTGGTTTCCTCTATAATTCTTTATATTTTATTTTGTTTATTAAAAAAAAAACTATTCCAAGGTTTCTATAGGCTTTAGAAGGTTTACTGAAATAGAGCAACAGATATTATCAGGTGAGATATCATCCATTAAGAGCAAAAGGAAGAAAAGAAGATTAATAGTACTTGGTGATTCCCTGTTCAGAGGTTTTCAGGCAGCTACTTATTGATCTGATAACGACAATAGAGAAGCTTGTTGCCTTTCCTAGGATACATATCTGAGACATAGCAGGGCATTTCTTAAGGCTTATTGAAACATGACTATTATTCATTTCAGCTCATTCATATAGGTATATTGTAGGTAGTATCGTTATACCTCCAAATCAAACCCAAAATTTGTTGCCAAAAATTACAAAGTTGTAAGAAAGAAAATGAAGAGCATAAAGGTCCAAACTGTGCTTCCTTATCATTTCCAGCTGATTAAAATAAATGAGATGAGGAAAAACAAATCTGAGAAATGAATAACTTTTTAAGATGTGGTTCCTCAGAATGAAACTTGAATTTCTGGAGCATGGCTTAAAATATAAGATATATCTAAATAGGTCTTGTTGTTGTGTTGTGTAGTTGGGTCTTATTCTTCCTGACACCTTGTAAGATTTTTCTTGGCAAAGATACTGGATTGGCTTACCATTTTCTTTTCCAATTCATTCCAATGATAAGAAATGGAGGCAAATAGGTTAAGTGACTTGCCTAGGGTCACACAGCTAATAAGTGTTTGAGGCCAGATTTGAACTCAGGAAGAGGAGTTTTCCTGACTCTAGGCCCTATGCCTTATTCACTGTCCCACCTAGCTATCTCTCTAAAAAGGACAATATGGAAGGGCTGATCCAAGATGGTAGAATAGGATCAAGCACTTACCTGAACTCTCCCATATTCCCCTACAACTTTAAAATAAAATCTCAAACTGAATTCTGGAGTAGGAGAACCAACAAAAGGTCAGCTGAAAAAAAAATTCCAGCCCAAGACATCTTAGGACTTTATCAAGAAAGGTTGGCACTAGCAGCAGCAATAGCTCCAAGAACTCATAGGCCATGGAAAGTAAGGGGGAGTCACATAACTGTTCAAAAAGAGATTATCTTCAGAAAGTGAAACCTTTGCTTCAGGATCCTGTTGTATTGCCTGCAGTTCCCAGCTGTTTGTGCCAGACAAAGAGAGTTACTAGTGATTACTAGTGGAGGGGATCAGGGGATCATAATTCCAATGCAGAAAAGAGACCTTGTGGTCCCTCAAAAAGGGAGCAGGGACCCTAGTCTCAGTTCTAAGGCAAAAAGGAGCACTTGTAGTTGAAGGAGAGTGGAGAATCTGGTTACAGTTCCAGAGCCAAGAGGATTACTAGCATTTGTGGCCACAGGGCAAAAAAGTTACTTCTTGGGAAAAGACCAGAGCACAGTCCAGGAGAGCAGTGACCAAATCTCTCCTTAGATCATAATACCTTGAAAGAATTGAAAACCTACATACTCTCAGAGTGAAAACAGCACTATGAAAATCCTGAAGCTTAGGACCTTGTTCCCTTTACTCCAGGAACAGGGCCTAACTTCAACATAAACTTCAAACTCAAGAAATAGAACAGAAAAATTATCAAACAACCACAACAACAACAACAACAGACTGATCATAAAAAGATACTATAGTGCCAAGGAAGATCAAGATACAAACCTATATGAAGACATAGATGTCAAAGCACCTACAAGCAAAGCCTCAAGAAAAAAAAAATCAATTGGACTCCAACCCAAGAAGAAGTCCTAGAAGAGCTCAGAAAATAATTTAACAATCAAATAAGAAAGGTAGAGGAAACATCTGAAAAAAGGAAGAAAGAAGGAAAGAAAAGAAAAAGAAAATGAGATACAAGAAAATTATGAAAAAAGAATTACAGCTTAGTAAAAGAGGCACAAAGAACAAAATACTGAAGAAAATAACACCTTAAAAAACAAAACTGTCCTAATGATAAAAAAGGCAAAAAAAAATTGAAGAGAGGAGCTTTTTAAAATATAAAATTGGTTAAATGGAAACAAAGGTACAAAAGCTCAATGAAGTAAATAATTATTTAAAAATTGGAATTGCCCAAGTGGAAGCTAATGATTTCATGGGACATCAAAAAGCAAAAAAAAAAAAAAAAAAAATCAAAACAGTGAAAAAAATATAGAAAGATGTGAAATATCTCTTTGGAAAAACAACTGAACTGGAAAAATAGATCAAGGTAAGATAATTTAGAAATTATTGGGTTATCTGAGAGCCATGATTAAAAAAAAGAGCCTAGACGTCATATTTCTAGAAATTATTAAGGAAAATTTTCTTGATATCCTAGAAGCAGAGGGTAAAATATAAGTCGAAAAAATACACTGATCACCTCCTGAAAGAAATTCCAAAATCAAATCTGCCAGGAATATTATAGTCAAATTCCAGATCCCCCAGGTCTAGAAAAAATACTGTAAGCAGCCAGAAAGAAACTCTCATGGGAAATGGCTCAAAGAGAGAATAGCATACACACACAGTTGTGCTTAGAAATGTAAACCCACTAGGAAAATAAAAGTAGGGTATAAGAGAAGGAAGTGGGGGGGGGACAGGGGGTGGATTAAGGGAGGCAGTGATCAGAAACAAAACAGGCTTCTGAGGAGGGTAAAAGGAGAGAGACAGAAGGATAAACAAGAAAAAAATAAGATAAGGGATATAGAAAGTTAGTAATCATAAATGTGAATGGGAATGGGATGAACTCACCAATAAAACAGATGCAGAGAACAGAATGAATTAAAAAAATAGAATGCAACAATATGTTGTTTACAAAAAGACACACTTAAAACAAAGACACACACAGAGTAAAGAAAGGGGGGGGAAGGCTAAGCAAAATCTATTATGCTTTAGCTGAGGTTAAAAAAAGAAAACAAAACAGGGTTTGCAATTCAAATTCAAAAAGAAAAAAAAAAGATAAATGAGTTACAGGAGGAAACAGACAGTAAGGCAGTAATAGTGGGAACCTTAACTGTCTCCTCTCACAACTTGATAAATCTAACCAGAAATCAAACAAGAAAGAAGTTAAGGAGATGAATAGATTTTTTTTTTTTAAGTTGAAGATGATAGGTCTTGAGTGAAATCTGAATGGTTATATAAAAGAGTATACTGTTTTCTCAGCTGTATGTGGCACCTTAAGAAAAATTGGCCAGGGGATAAAAATCTCACAACAAAATGCAGAAAAGCACAAATACTAAATGCATTCCTTTCAGATCATAATGCAATAAAAATTCAACAAGTAGTTATGGAAATATAGAATAAAAATAATTGAAAATTAAATAATGTGATCCTAAGAAATGAGTGGGTCAAGAATGAAACACAAATAATTGAGGAAAATTCATTTTAATGGTGTATCATTTGACTATTAATAATAATATATAATATTGTATATAATGATATATTTGAATAGTAATGCATAACCTTAATATTAATATATAATATTCCTTTTTTCATCTCTATCTTTCAGTCCAGATGAAATGGAGAAACCTCTCCCATTCTAGATAAGGAATATGATCACATTTCAACCCCCCCACCCCCCCACACACACTATAAGGTCTGGGATGGAACTCTGACTTTACCCTGTGAGCACAGATGCCAACCTTAACTCCAATCTATCCAGAAGTGACCCTCGTGCCCCTGCATTTTAATCAAAATTGGAGTGGCCTGTTCTACCAAAAGAAAACCCAGCCAGAGAGATCCTTATTAAGGTTGTTTTCCTAGCTCAGATTTCTGGAGGCAGCTGAATTTTTTTAATTTTAGTTTACAACACTCAGTTCCACAAGTTTTTGAGTTCCAAGTTTTCTCCCCTTCCCTCCCCTCCCCTTTCCCCCCTTCCCTCCCCTCCCCTTTCCCCCCACCAAGATGGCATGGAATCTGATATATGTTCTACATATACTTTCCCATTAAACTTATTTACACAATAGTCAAGTTGTAAAGAATTATGACAAATGGAATGAATCATGAGAAAGAAGAAACGAAACCAAAAAAGAAGAAAAAAAAGAGAGAGAGCAAACAGTTTGCTTCAATCTGCATACAGACTCCATAGTTGTTTCTCTGGATGTAGATAGCTCTTTCCATCATGAGTCCTTTGGAACTGTCTTTGAACCTTGTATTGCTGAGAAGGGCCAAGTCTATCAAAGTTAATCATCACAGAATCAATATATCTGTGGTTGTGTCCAATGTTCTCCTGGTTCTGTTCCTCTCACTCAGCATCATATCATGTAGCTCTTTCCAGGTTATTATGAAGTCCATATCTTCCCCATTTCTTATAACACAATAGTATTCCACCACATTCATATACCACAACTTGTTCAGCCATTCCCAAATTGATGGGCATCCACAAAAAAGTACTTACAAGTCCCTTTCCCACTTCTATGATTTCTTTGGGATACTGACCTAGAAGTGGTCAAAGGGTTTTCACATTTTTATAACCCTTTGGGCATAGTTCCAAATTGCTCTCCAGAATGTCTGGATCAGTTCACAACTCCAGCAACAATGTAACAGTGTTCCAATTTTCCCACATCCTTTCCAGCATATATTATTTTCCTATTTTGTCATGTTGGCCAATCTGATAGGAGAGATGTGGTACCTTAGAGTTATTTTGATTTGCATTTCTCTAATCATTAGTTATTTAGAGCATTTTTCATATGTCTATAGATATCTTTAATTTCTTCTTCTGAAAACTGAGGCAGCTGAATCTTGCGACCAGTCCAAGTTCCCCAGCAGACTCTCTACCCCACAATAATTATGCAACTGGAGAGACATTGTAAATTCTTGACTTAACTTCTCATTAATGTCTACCAATCAAGGTTGTCTTTCTCTTGTTAGGGAAGGTCCCAATGCTGTAGAAAGAAGGAGGTTGTTGTCCTTCCTTCTCAAAGAGAGCCAAAATGACATTGTTGTGTTAGAGTCAAGTTACAGTGCATCGGGCTGTGGCTGATTAGACCAATCTGATCTCAGAATGTTCTACTACAGGTTGGGCGCAAATAGCCCATGTAAACATTTGGGGTGGAATCTGTAAATTTGCAAATCTCTCATTTCTTTTGAGCCTCTTCAATTCTGCTTTGCTTGTAGTGTACAGCATCTTCTCTGATGAGGGCAAGCCAAGCTGGGCAGTCCTATGTCAGTGTCTCCCATGTTACACAATCATTTCTGAAGTTCGTAACAGAGACTTTGAGAGTGTCCTAGTATCACTTCTTCTGACCACCATGTGAGCACTAGGCCTGTGTGAGTTCTCCATAAAATAGTCTTTTAGTCAAGCATATGTTTTGCATTTGAACAACAAGGTCAGACCATCAAGTCAGAAAGAAGTCACCTAGGTTTAAGATGATCTGGGATGCTCAACTGGGGTCTGTGATGACTGAGAGAGATCACTGACTTCAAGTTATTGGTTATTTGCAGGCCATACTAATAAATTAATCAATCACAGAAGGAACTCTGTCTCTCACAATTTCATTCATGACATAATCAATAGTTTTATGAATGAGAATGACAACAATAAGACAACATGCTAAAATGTGTAGGAGTCACCCAAAGCAGTAGTTAGGGGAATTTTTTCTTCTCTAAATGCTTGCATCAATAAAGTGGAGAAAGAGTAGGTCAATGAATGAGGCATGCAACTAAAAAAAAACTAGAAAAAAATAAAAATCCCCAACTAATCATCAAAATTGGAAATCTTGAAAATCAAATGAGAGATTAATAAAACTGAAAGAAAACCATTGAACTAATAGATAAGACAACAAGCTGGTTGTATTGAAAAAAATAGATAAACCATTGGTTAACTTGAATTTTAAAAAGAAGAAAATCAAATTACCAGTATCAAAAATGAACAGGGTCACCATCAAGTAAAGTAAATTTAATTATTAGAAGCTATTTTGCCCAACTCTATGCCAATCAACTTAACAATTTAAGTGAAATGGATGAGTATTTACAAAAATATAAATTTTCAAAAATAACAGATGAGAAGATAGAATACTTAAATAACCCTATCTTAGAAAAAAGAAGTCAGAAAGGCCATAAATGGGGTCCCTAAAAAAAATTCCCACTGACAGATGGATTCACAAGTGAATTCAATGAAACATTTCAAAAAACAAGTCATTTCAATAACATATAAATGATTTAGAAGTATAGACAAAAAAGGAATCCTAACACCTTTCTTTTGCAAAATGAGTATGGTGCTGTTTCCTAAATCAGGAATAGAAAAGGAAAAAAAAATAGAATAAAATCACAAACCAATGAATAACATATCACAAAGATCATGCAATAAGGCTTACATGGTATTTAGAGGAATTTATAGCAGGAAGGCAGGGATAGTTCAATATTGGGATAATTATCAGCATAATTGACCACACGGATAACAAAACCAGCCCAAATCATATGATTATCTCATTAGATACAGAAAAAAAAGCTTTTCACAAAACATAACACTCATTCCTATTAAAAATACTAGAGGGCATAGGAATAAATAGAACTTTCTTTAAAATCTTAAGTACTATCTATCTAAAACCATCAGGAAGCATTACCTGTAATGGGGAAAAGTTATAAGCCTTCCCTGTAAGATCAGTGATAAAGCAAGGATGCCCATTATCCCACTATTATTTCATATTATAGTAGAGATGCTAGCCTACAATAGGTCATTGTTTGGGCCCTGATATCTCAGAGTGAATGTAAATAGCAATCCTATCTATTTTGGCCAGAAGCCCTGAGGGTCTTCTCCTCCCAGACTGATTTTTTTTTTTAATTAAGTAAAAGAGGCCATTCTTTGCCTTATTTCTTACCTAGCCCTAATCACTGAATGGGCATTGCCTCAGTCAAACTGGGACCTTGAAAAAGCCCTTGAAAAAAGCCCTACATCTGGGGCTATCTTTAGTCATCCTGATCTATATCTTGCCTCTGGACTCAAGAGGCTCTGGAGAAGAGAGGATGGTAACTTTGCAAAGCCCTCCTTCACTTAAATCCAATTCACTTGGCATTGCCTTCCTGGCATCATGGTCTTCGTTGAGAATGAAGGGGAAAAAAATCAAAAGAGAAATGCTAGCTATAGCAATAAGAGAAGAAAAAGAAATTGAAGAATTTAGAATAGGCAATGTGGAAACAGAACTATCTCTCTTTGTACTTAATATGATGGTATGCTTAGAGAATCTAAGAGAGTCAACTAAAAAAAAAGTTGAAATTATTAATGACATCAGCATTTTTATATATCACCAAAAAAGTATGGTAGGAAGAAATAGAGAATCCTTTTTAAAGTAGCTGTAGTCAACATAAAATACTTGGAAATCTACCTGCCAAGATGAACTCAGGAACTGTATAAACACAACTACAAAATGTTTTCACATAAGTAAAATCAATCCACAAATTGGAGGAATATAAATTGCCCGTAGTTAGGCCAAATCGATATAGTAAAATTGACAACCAAAATTAATTTATTTATTTAATTCCACACCAATCAAATTGCCAAAAAATAGAAACAGAAAAAAAAAATAACCGAACGTATCTGGAAGGAAAAAAAAAGTTAATAATATCAAGGGAATTGGGAGAAAAAATAAAGTAAGGGAAGGCAGCCTAACAGTACCACACCTCAAACTGTATTACAAATTGGTACTGATCAAAACAATCTGGTATTGCCTAGGGAATAGAGTGGTGGACTACTGGAATAGATTAGGTATACAATACACAGTAATCAATGACTGTAATAATGTGATGTTTGATAAATGCAAAGATTCAAGATTCTGGGACAAGAATATTTGACAATAATTGCTGGGAAAAATAGAAAGCAGTTTGACAGAAACTAAGTATAGACCAACACCTTATACTGTATACCAGGAAAAGGTCAACATGGGTTCATGATTTAGATAAAATGGGAATATCATAAGCAAATCAGGGGAGCATGGAATAGTTTACCAGAAGGAAGGAGAAAACCAGATGTCCTAATTTTCAAAAGAAAGAAAAAATGAAAATGGCAAAGCCTGCCAACTACAGGTCAATAATATTGCTTTCAATTATTAAGAAAAATACAAAATGGATCATTAAAGAGTTAAAGTTTAGGAGAGGAAACAGGAATTACACAATTACTTCATAGCTTCATCTAAATCAGATCAAAGCAGACTAGATGTATTTATTTTAAAACAAACAAAACAGCATTATCATTCTAGTAGTAGATAGAAGAATATTGTAGCTAGGACTTATCTAGGCTTTAGTAGAGTTTTTGATAATGCATCTTATACTGTTATTTTGGAGAAGTAAGAGAGATATAAACTGAAGGATAACACAGTTAGATAGATGTGTGACAAACTGAATGGCCAGACTGTAAGAGTATTTATCAATGATTCAATATCATTGTGGCATGGGATTGCTAGTGGAGTATTTCAAGTATTGCAGTCAATTTAAATAATATTTATTAAGTGCCTACTATGTGCCAGACACTGTGCTAAGCACTGGGGATACAAGAAAGAAAAAAAAAACCGTCCCTGCCTCCATGAGATCTTATAATCTAATGAGGAAAAACAACACACAAAAGGAAGCTGGAAAGCATGAGGTGCAGTGCAGGGTGGGGGTTGGGAATTCTAATGGGTACCTGACTTGAGGGCTTCCCATTAGAGTTTAACCAAGTATAGCTGCAGAAGGAAAGGGGAAATTGAGTGGCTATTCCAGATCCTGCCCTCTAAAAAAGAAAGCTTTGAGAAGAGTTTGGTGCTCCATCCTCCAGCCCTCCAACCAGAGGGGAGAGGAGCCAGAGAGAGTTGAGAATGTGTTCAGTATACAAAGAGGATTCAAATAACATCATAATATTATGAGGCCTTTTTGGCCTGCAGGCAGCAATGCATTCCCTTTCTGCCTTCTCATATGTGCTCGCCCTCCACCACCTTCTGTTAACTGGATGGAACAAAACCATCGCCTTTGCCAAGGAATTCCTGTCTGGTGACATCATCATTACTGTCTTCAAGACCAGGGTGGTTCACATGGAAAGAGTGAAGCTACTCTCATAGGTATAACATACAAGTAAAGAAATTGAAGCAGTTAAGTATTTCAAAAACATAATGTATTGTATGGTCCTAATATCAAAGGAACAAGACTTGCTTTCTTCCTGGCTATGTAACTTGGCAAAAGTCATCAGATATCTTCCCACCTAGGCCTTTAACTTCACCTTTAAGGATATGCGTAAGCAGGTGTTTTGGTGAGGAGTGAACAAGTACATACAATTTATGAGGTATTTTGCTAGTAATCTTTCTGGTGGAACAGTTGGATCCACTTCTCTCTGCATTGACTACCCCTTGGATTTTGCTAGAACCTGCATGGTAGCTGAGATTGGGAAATTTATCATTGAGAGAGAATTCAAAGGCCTGGGAGACTGCCTTGTGAAAATCACCATCTCTGATGGAATTTGTGGCTTGTATCAAGGGTTCAATGTCTTACTACAGGGTATTATTATCTATAGACCAATGTACTTCGAAATCTATGATGCAGCTAAAGGTATGCTCCCAGGTCCTAAGAACACGCATATTGTGACAGTGGATTATTGCACAAAGACTGCTGCAGCAAGTGTGGTTCCCTATCCCTCTGATTTAGTAAGGCAGTGAATGATGAGGTAGTTTGCACAAAGGGGCTGATATCTAGTGTACCTGGGCAATTGACTGCTGGGGGAAGATCGCTAAAGATGAGGGTGGCAAAGCTTTTTTCAAGGTTCTCTGATCCAATGCTCTCAGAAGTATGGGTGGATCTTTCTTGCTTGTCCTGTACAATTAATTAAAGTAATCTAAGTACATCCCTACTAAAAATGGAAACAATGATTGTAGATAATGTAGAATACTTAACCACACTTAGCATTTTGGACCACTGATTTTTAAGATATTCTTCTTGTCTTTTTATCCATTATAGATCATGTTTACAGAGAAGCCAGAAAAAAAAAAGGTCTTAGAAAAAGGGCCTCATTGTGATCCATTATTCACACAATGGGAGTGATAATGATTCAGTATACCACTTCTATTGGTTTTGGAGAAAATAACAGTTACTGTGGGTCCTGGGAGGAAGATCAACTTATGCCATCCAGTTTAAATGCTATTTTGTAGAACCCTAAATTTGTGTTTAAGTGTTTATTTTAAAAAAGAAATCATGTCTCCCATTTTGCTTAAGCACTACATATACTACATTGCCCAGATGACTCTTTGGCAGTTATGAGGATCTGTGCTGGGCATTCTGTTGTAAAACAATAAACACGCAGAACACTAAAGGGAAAAAAAAAGATGATGAGATTTCAGGCCATCAGTTTATTTCAGAAGAGGCATCTTGTTCCACTGAGTTCAAAGCAAGCAAAAATGCAGATGGAAACTTCAGAGTGAGAATGTATCTGTGCTAGGTCCTGGGCTACTTAACATTTTTTTTGGCAGTGACTAAGATAAAGGCATAGATAGCACTAAGCTGGATAGAATACAACCCAGGATAAAAAGAACAAAAACAAATAGAACAAAAACAAACAAAAAAACAAATGAGATCCAAAAAGAACTTGACAACCTAATGTGGTGATTTAAAAAATATATAAAACGTAAAGTCTTATGTGGGTTAAAAAAATCAACCTCACAAATAAAGATGGAGGAAGGATAGTGAGTAATTTATGTGGAAAAAAACCTTTGAGAAAAAAATATATATTAAAGAAAAATTTATGTGATGACCACAATAATGTAAAGACCACTTCTTTAAAAAAACACACTTTGAAGTGCTTGTTAATCCTCACCAACTCAATGATTAACTATAACTATTGAGGATTTTCCGTCCTTCCTCTCTTTGCATAGAGAATTTAGACAGTGACCAGAATTGAAGGTTGCAATTTGCTGCAGGTATGGAATAAGAAATACATAAAAAAGCTAATGTGTTGATTTGCTTTTCATTGATTTACTTATTTGCTACAATGTAGAATTTTAATGGGGGAGTGATGATTTCCAGGAATAAAAAAATGCAGCGGAAAAAAGAATATCAATACAATAAAAAATATTAAACAGATTTTCAGGAGACACAGAAACAAATTGAATAAATATGGTACTGACTTGTTGCACTTCATTTAAGTGTACTTCATCGCACATTTAAGTCAAATTGCCTATAACAGAAGTTTGTACAATCCTTTTTATTTCCTCTTTTTTCTGAGTTTGAATATGTGTTTTGTTGATGATTACAAAGTGATGGAAGTTTTGAGAGGAAGATTTAGTCCCTCTGTTAGGGAAAAAAAATAAAACAGAAAGAAAACAAAAACTTCTTAACAATTTGAGTTACCCAACAGTAGAATGAGCTGTCTATTAAAGAAGTTAGTTCCCTGCAACTAGAGGCCTAAAGTCCATATAAATATTTTTCTAGAATATTGTAGAACATATTCTCTTTAAGATATAGATTGGACTAGATAGTCTCCGAAGTCATTTTTAACTCTTTGATTCTGTATTTGTCTCACTGGATAATAACCTGATTTATAGGAACTAAAATATTTTGACACATGATGCATGTAGTCTTTGATCTCTATAGAAAAAGTTTTGTTTTTAACTCTTTTTTTTTGTTTGTTTTGGGGTTGTGTTGTTTTTTTGTTGCTTTGTTTTGTTCTTTTGTATTTTTGTTGATGTTTACAAATCTAAATTCTGGATACGTGGACTTCACCATCTATTTTTTTCCATCCCCCCCCCCATTTGGCTTATATGTTTAAAAATAAAAATGCATTTATTCTTATGAACATTTTATAATTTGATGTAATATGTAAAATGACAATCATATTCAGTACTTTAGAAAGCTGAGCCAGGAAGCAAAGAAGAAAGATGAATAGCTTCAGGGCTATACAATAATAAGATGATTAAAATTGGCTGATTTTGGGGAAAGGCCAGTAAAGATTAATTTTCTTTTAGTGCTTTCCATTAAATACCATTTTGCAAATTTTAAAACCTCAGAGTAATAAACCATCATCTTGTTCAATTCTTTATCAAATCACTACTTTTTCCTTATAAAAGAATAAAGTTTCCTCCCTCTTAACCATCCTTCCCCCAGATTTTTTAAAAATCCAATCAACTATAGAAGAAAGAAGAATTAACCAAAATAGGCATGCTTGAAAAGGGCTAACTTTTAATCTTTAGAATATGTGGATTTTCATATATACAAATGAAAGATAGGGTACTAAGATATGTAAGGAAGATGAGATATAATTTGATCAAAATTTAATTGAATCTTGGTCTCCTTCTGGCATAGAGGGCTGTGGATGACTAAGTGGTTGTTTTTTTCTCAGTAGCATCAAAATTATTTCCTGTACTGACATCTCCTTTAGCAATATCATGTGATACTGAACTCAGAAACTGAACTCAGAAATCTGAGGAATGGAAGAGATGGTATTCTGGAGATGGTTTGCTAGAGAGAGATGAAGAGCAAAAATGAGCAATGAGAATGAAATGAGATGAAAACAGTGAACTGAAAAATACTAAAAAGTCAGTGAATATGTTATATATTTGTTTTTAAATGTTTTATTTTCTTTTTGCATTGCTGTTTGCAAAGTATCATCAAACATCTCCTCCCACTCCCATATTAACTAAAAAATTGAGCTGGTCTGAACAGAATATGCATTTATCCAAACCTAGAATCTACTTTATTATCTATTATCTAGAGTCTATCTTTCTATTAAGAAGAAAGAGCTATACTCCCTCATCAGTCTTCTAGAGACAAGGTTGGTCAATGATCAAAATTTTTCTCTTGGTTTTGTTCAAAGTTCTCTGTTTCAGTTCATGCAAATCACCCTGTTTCTCTTTTCTCTTCATTGTTTGTTATACAATTATATCACAATACAGTAATATGGTTATGCATTGTATTTTCAGCTGTTCCCCAAG
This sequence comes from Trichosurus vulpecula, assembly GCF_011100635.1. Classification (NCBI taxonomy): domain Eukaryota; kingdom Metazoa; phylum Chordata; class Mammalia; order Diprotodontia; family Phalangeridae; genus Trichosurus; species Trichosurus vulpecula. The sequence goes on along the minus strand of NC_050578.1, from coordinate 126,615,412 downwards.
ATAGGTACCAATGCTTTTCTTTCTTTCTCTCTCTCTCTCTCTCTCTCTCTCTCTCTCTCTCTCTCTCTCTCTGTCTCTCTCTCTCTGTCTCTTTCTCTCTCTCTCTCTCTCTCTCTCTCTCTCTCTCTCTCTCTCTCTGTCTCTCTCTGTGTCTCTCTCTGTTCTTACTGTGAGGTTCCTTTTTTTTTTGGGAGGGTGATGGACACCAATTTTGTCTCTGTAGTTTTTTTTTGCTCACACTCTTATTACTATTTAGCCTGCCTATATTTTCTTAAGTGTCATTTTCATGTTTTCATGAAGCACCCTAAAGATTGAGGTCTTTTGTTTTAAATGTGATGATCCCATTTTACAGATAATTAGAGTAGATTATCTATGTTTTTCTGTCTAGTTTCATTTCTAAATGATCTCATAGTACTCAGATTTAGTTGAGTTTCCCAACAATGTCCTATAGAATCATTTTGCCACCATTACTTTTTAATCTTTTGTGATGCAATATTGCTCATAATCTTCTGAGAGATGTATGCCTAGAAATTAAGTTAGAACTGTAATGATGATGATGATGATGATGATAAATTGCCTTTATATAGTACTTTCAGATTTGCAAAGTTCTTTACATATATTATGTCACTTGACCTTCACAGTGGCCCTGTGATATAGGTATTCTTATCATCCCCATTTTCAATGAAAAAACTAAGGCATGCAGATATTAAATGACTTGCCCAACTAATGGGTCTGAGGCAGTATTTTGAACTCAGTTACGTCAAGAGCAAAGGAGAGATAGAAAGCGAAGATGCCCTATTGGTATCCACATAGTATAATATTGTGTAAGGTCCTTAAGAAACTTACATTAAACAGGGGAAAACATGTATGTAAATGATTTAATGCAACATAAACCCACACACTAATATACATATATGTATGTATATATTATATATATAGATGACACAGAGTTATGGAGATCTTGTCAATTCCTCCACAGAATTTTATTGTGTTAATACTCTTTAGAAAAAAGCATCTAGATTGTTCATTAGGTATACATTTGGTCTGAAAAAGTCTGTAAGTACAAAAGGAAATGTGTTCTGATTAACCGAAAAACCTTTGCCATGCCTAATGGATCTTCTATAACCTGGAACCCAGAACTTCATATTTTGATTCTTAACAGAGAAGAAGTATGAGAATTCTAAGTAAATATCTAAGAAGGAACTGATTTGGAAGGATGGGAGGAAGGTATAGAGCCCTGGATCTTCTTTGCCTTAGTCTCATACTCCCCACTCCTTGGCCATGTGAAGACCTTTTGATCTTCAAAGGGTCAGTCCAAAATATTTGGGACTTCCTATTTTTCCATCATATCCTACTATCATGCTCAGGACAGCAGCAGCTGGTAGCAGTGTTTCCATTTGGAGGCAAGGACAGACTCAATACTATAAAAAAAAAGAAAATCCAAGTATCTGCAGAGGGCCTAGCAGAAAAGGTATAATATACCTAAAGGGAAAATCTTGAGAATACAAGCAAAAGAAACTTCTTTGATCTACAAGTTGCCCCTTGGCAACATGTACTTTCTAAGCTTGAGCCCACTTTCCCTTGGACTCTAAGTTTAATGGTAGGGGATTTTTGGTGGGGAGATTTTTGCTACCAACTTTACTATAAAATATTTTATTCTTACTATGCTACCTTAGTAAATACTCCTCTATAAAAGATAATTAAAGAGGATTCTAGGAAGATGGAGGAGTTGGTCAAAAAATTCAAAGCTCTCAAGACTTTCCCCCACAAAAGAGATAAAATAATGCCTGGGGGCAGAATAGTCATCTTTCTGGGACAATCTGAGAATAACTGAAGAAAAATCCCAGGATGAGGTTTGCTCCCTGTAAAGAGTAAATACCTCCAGGCTAGGGAGCACTTAAACAACAATAAGCAAGCCCTGGGGTTAGCTAGGTTGGGAGGATGCCCCAGCCAAATGAAACCCCCCTCCCAACCCCCAGGACAATGAGAGGAGTTGAGCATCTGTGCTGTGAAGATTGAGGGAACCTCTGCTGACAAGGAACACCAGTCACACTTGTGCTGCTGAGAGGTGAACTTGGGTAAGAAGGAAGCAGCGGGGCAGGGTCACAGCTAGCTGACTATGGGCACTTACAGTTGGCTGGAGGTCTTGGTTTCAGTTCCAGGCTAGAGGAGAAAACTGAAGGAGGATCTAAGGCCAGAGGCACCATCCCCAATACCTGAGGACTAGAGGTGATTCTAAAAACTAGATGACTACTACATATTAAAAAAAAATGGGCAAATAAGAAAGAATTCAACCATAGAGAGTTACTATGGGGATAGAGAAGACTGGGGTTTGTCTTCAGAGGAGGATACTGAAGTAAAGAAACTCTCTCCTACCCAAAGAATAATGTCAAATGGTCACCTGCTCAAAAAGAATTCATAGAATAAATTTTAAAAAAAGACTTTAAAAGAGACTGAGGAAAAATAAAAAAAATAATAACAATACAAGAAAAACAAGAAGATTATGAAAAGAAGGTCAGCCAATTAGAAAAGGAGATCCAGAATCTTAAGGAAGAAAACAACTCTTTGAAAATCAGAACTGGGCAAGGGGAAGCAATCAAAGTTGTAAGAGATAAAGAAATAATCAAAGAAAATATAAAGAATGAAACAAATAGAAGAGAATGTGAAACATCTCATAAGAAAAACAACTGATCTGGAGAACAGATCTAGAAGAGAAAACATAAGAATACTACCTGAAAGCTGCAATGAAAAAAAAAATCAATACAATAATACAAGAAATAATTAAAGAAAATTGTCCTGAAGCATTATAACAAGAGGGGAAAGTAGAAAGAGAAAAAATCCAACAATCACACCCTGAAAGAGATCCTACAAGGAAAACCCACCAAAATGTTATAGACAAATGATGAAACCCCCCACTTAAGAATAAAATATTACAAGCAAAAGGAAAAAAAAAACAATTTACATATAACAGTGCCACAGTTAGAATCACACAAGACCTAGCAGCAGTGACATTAAAAGAACAAAATTCTTGGAATACTACATATCAAAGAGCAAAAGAACTGGAGTTCTGATAGAAAATATCATACCCAGCATACCCAGCAAAGCTAAGCATAATACTGAATGAGAAAAAATTGGACATTTAATGCATCTTTAGACTTTCAGGACCTTGTTAAAAAGAAACTTGAACTTAACAGAAGATTTGACATATAAGAGCCAAGAGAAATATAAAGTACATACCAAAGACTAATTGCAAGGGACTGAATAAGGACAGATTGTTTACCTATTATGTATATAAAATACATGTCTAGGATTTTTATTAGTAATTAGGTAGTTTGTAAGAAAGATTGGGATAGACTTGTGTATGATAGGACTTCAAAAAATAAAACTTTTTAGGAACAGCTAAAATAAGTAATTATTTTATACAAATGAGATTCAAGAAGATTCAAAACAGGGGAATTAGATGGGGGAAGAGGGCTGTTAGTTCTGGAAACTTACTCTGATCTAGAATGGGTTGAAGAGAGAACAATACATATACATCTAGAAGAGTATAAAACTCTTCTAAATTCAGAGAGAAACAAAGGGGAAGGGGATAGGGAGGGGGGAGAGGATAAGGGAAGAAACTCTGGAGGGAAAAAGGTTAAGGGTATTGACATTAAAGGGAATGGAAGGATAAGGGAGGGCTCCTTGGGAGGATAACGGAGGGGTCTTTAGAGTGGAGGGTTAGAGAATAAGTTAAAGGGGGTATAGAAGGCTATTTAGATTTATGGAAATGGTAGGATAAGGGAAGAATCCCTGGGAGGAGGTAGGTTAAGAAATAGGAGGGCAAGATAGCAGATACAAGTGAAGTAGAGGAGTCAGGAGAGATAGGAAATAAGAGATACGCACAAACAGAAAACAATGATCAGGAGTAGAATTGGTCAGGGAAAGTATATGTTTATATATGTATGCTTGTATCTATATATGTATGTATGTGTATACATGTATATGTGTGTATATATATATATGCATATGTATATCCATACCTATACATGAATATATCCACATTTAATTGTAGCCTTCTGGGAAGGAGGAGGGAGAAAGGGAAAAAAGAACCAAGTAAAAAGTGCACAGGAGAAAATAAAAAAAAAAATTTACAACAAAGCAAAGAAAAGATGGATAGCTCTCAGCACAACAAGTAGTACCTATTACATAGACTTTCTTGAAGTGGATATTTATTTCTATGTTTTTCAAATCCTCTCTTACATTCTGCGGTGCACATGACATCTTTTTCTTTTCCTTTTCTTATTTTGCATTTAATTTTTAATATTTAAGTTTATGTTTCTTTTTCTTTTCTTATCATGTATTTAAGTTTTAGAAAAATAAAAAATAATTTAGAAGGAAAAAAATGTTAACAGTTTGGCTAATGAAACTTGTAGCCATGGTGGGGGCTTATGATACTCAAGAGAATTTCTGGCTTAATGTTCTTATTGCTTTTATTTGAGATGAGCATGCCATGTCCTTAACTAGAGTCTGCAAAATCAAGTTTGAACTATCAACTATAGGTCCAGTGTTAAAGGGCAAGTTTCCTCTCTTACCTGGTATAGATCATTCTCTTTTTATATCTGTTCTCTGATGAATCATTATCTTTCCTTATTTTCCCTTTAAAATTCCATTGTGCTTGTCTTGCCTATGTAACCAAAACCTATATAATATAGCTTAAAATTGTTGCTAGATGGTTCACTGACTTTATGTTCAGTGAAGCCTGCACTCCAAGGATAACTGCAGTGCCGCCACCCTTAAAAAAAAGAAAACAAAACTCAGATTGTTGGTGCACAAACTAAAATTTTCTCATTTTTTCTTATGCTAAGAAAGAACATAGAAAGATATATTATGCAAGAATCCTATGACGATGAAATGATTTTTTTTGTCACCATCAAGTAATAGTAAAACCAAACACACCAACATATTATTCAATGATCCAAGGAGAAGCTTCTTTTATGTGATAACTTTTTTATGTCTTCTGGCTTGATTTATAGAGTGAATTCCAATAATGATGTGGTTTCATTCCTTCAACTAATACATTGCCCTGCTCATCAATGGACACATAGCTATCATTTAGAATCCTAGCTGTTAAATTAATGTTTATAGATGATTTAAAACATACATATTACTTCCCCCCTTTGCTCCCCTTTCCATCATCTCCCTACCACTGCTGCAAAAGTAGAAATAGGCTATGAAGAACTGTGGGCCCTTTTGCCTATCGATCTGATTGTCATGTCACCAGCAGCAGCAATTCTTCATTCAGAAGGCAACCTGATGCTACTGAGCTACTTTGTGCACATACTAGGTACGTCAATCCTTAGATATCAGAAGCAGTCAGTTTCTTGAATTGTTGTCAAAGCCTTTACATCCTCAAATGACCTGGAAGAAATACCTGTCCAGTGGGACAGTTGTAAAGAAACTAGATTGAGTTTCATGCTATGCCACAATAAATCATTAGAATAGAATTTTGTATAAGGAGTTAGTTCAGAATTTATATTAATTAGACTTGCTGGCTAAACAAATTAATAGGATAATAAAGATTCTGGAGAAAAATATTTATTCTATTCAAGAGATACCTCAGTTTTTCACTAGATTTATGATTTCATTGATGTGGCTACTCCTACCATTTAGATTCCAGCCAATTTCAACCTTTTCATCCCAGGCAATTTTTATCTTTGTCTCATAGAATCATCATAGGACGAGATTAAGAGCTAGAAGGAACACTAGGAGTCATTTATTCCAATTCCTTCACGTTACAGATGAGGAAACTGAGGGGCAGGGAGGTTAAATTACACAGACATGGGCAGATCTAGGATTCAAACACAGAGTCTTTAACTAAAAATTCAAACCTCTTTATAGTGCTTTCTCAGTGAAGATGCAAGTGCAGGAGAAGGGGAATGGATGAACCATTATCTTTTAAAAAAGGATTCAGTTACAATACCAATAGCCAAATTCTATATAGTACTTTGAAGTTTGCAAATCACTTTACAGATATTATCTTATCTGATCCTCCTAACAATCCTCAAAGGCAGGTGCTATTATTATCCCCATTTTACAGATGACTAAACTGAGGCTGACAGAGGTTAAGTAGCTTGTCCATAGTCACATAACTAATAAGCTTCAAGACCAGATTTGAACCCAGTCCATACTGAGTTTAGGTCAAATGCTTCTGTAACACCTAGTTAAATGTGATGAGGTATATATTTAAGAAATTTTATATAACGCTTTTTGAAATAGGTAGATATAGGAGCCACGAGAAAAGTTTGACAGTAATTTAGCCAACACAAGACAATTTCTGCTGGGAGCTTTTAAGGCATCAAGGGGAAAAGTGTCTAAGAAGGAAAACTTCAATAATCCAGATGGAACCTAATAAGGGCCTATACCCAAACTTTGAAGCTGGACTTCTTAATCTGGTTGATGCCATGGACTCCTTTGGCTGTCTGGTGAAACTTATGAAATCCTTCTCAGAGTAGTGTGCTTTTAATGCATAAAGCAAGATATGCAAAGTTAAAGGGAAACTAATAAATAATGAGGTGATTATCAAAATACCTATTTTCAAAAGTCCATGTGCTGCTGCTTAAAATTCCATATGTTGAAAAAGATAAGAAGGGAGTGAGACATCCGTGAAACATAGCCAATTAATTCACCAGATTGCTAAGAGATCATGGCACCAAAAAATATTAAGAACCTCTGACTGACCGGATATATGGGGCTTTAGGGTGTGGAGGTCTAGTAGGATGGTTGGGAACCGCTTTTTAAAAAAGTAAATTTAAAAACAATCAAAATTTGGGATTGAGTTTCTCAATACTTCAAGGAGTTGTGACATTGTGGGATCATAGATGTAGAGCTGGAAAGGACTTGAGGAGCCATCTAGTTCAAATCTTCATTTTATAGTTGAGGAAACTGTGGCCTGAGAAAGGGACTTGCCCAAAGTAAAAAAAAAAAAAAAAATCAGTAAGCATCAGAGGGAGGGACAAAGAAAGGTTGTTGTTTGTCCTTCATTTCAGGGAGGACCAGTGACATCATGGGGTAAGGTCTTGATTTGCATGTGAATTGAATTTAAGTGACACAAAGTTTCACAAAGTCCTTATCTTCAGTATGTCTTCCAGAGTCATTGAAGTCTGTTGGCAAGATAAAAATAAGGACAGCTGGTGATGGCCCGGGAGGGAGGCAGTGAATGACCTTGGCATCTTAGATACCTGACTAAGCTCTAAGATCTCCACAGTCCCTGTTTCAGTTGCCTTCATTGTGGCCATCTCATGAGCTCATCTGCAGGGAGGGCAGGGAGAGGTTGGGGGGGTGGGGCAGAGGAATGTCTTCACATGTTTGGGGTAGATATCCTCCTAACTCACTGATGAATTTGAGGCCTGCCAGTTACCCTCAACCCACTTTTAGCCCATCTATTGAGATGATTTTACTGGGGTGTGGCCAGTGGTGGGAATTAGCTGATTCAGCAGGGGCAGTGCCTCTGCTCCTAACCTTTGTAAATTTATTTGAATTCTGCTACTGTGTGTAGCCACAGCTTGACCAAAAAAAAAAACAAAGGAGTTCAAAAGAGAAGGAAGGAGAAGGGAGAAGGAAAAGAAAGGGAAATTAAAAAGTTTTTATTAAGTACCCACAATACGCCAGACACTTTATACATAATATTTCACTCAATCTTAATAATAACCTTGGGAAAGATGTGCTATTATTTCTCCCATCTTACAAGTGAGGAAACTGAGACTAAGAGGTTAAGTGCCTTGTCAAGAGTCACAGAGCTAGTAAATGTCTAGGGGTAAACATGATTTCAGATTTTTCTCATGATTCATTAGTTTTCCTATTTTTTTTCTCATTCCCTCCAACATTTGTCATTTATTATAGGTGTGAGGTGGGACCAACTATCCTGGAGAACAATGTGGAACTCTGCCCAAAGGGCTATAAAAATGTGCATACCCTTTAACCCAGCAATGCCACTACTAGGTCTACATCCCAAAGAGATTTTGTTTGTTTGTTTGAAGAAAAAATAAAAACAGCTATATGCAAAAATATTTATAACAGTAATTTTTGAAGTGGCCCAGAGGGGATCAGGAAAGGTCTTTCATGTTTTGGCACTTGAACTGAACCTTGAATGGAGCATCTGGCATTCAAGACCCTTCATAATCTTGCTTCAAAACTCCCTTTTAAGATTAATTTCATGACACTTTCCCACATTCTATGTTCTAGCCACACTGGACTACTTGTCATTACCTTATCTCAATCTCCTCTTTCTTATGCCTTGACAGACAACAACCCCTGGCCTAGAAGAAAATCTTTTTGTTTTCCTTTTGAAATATTCCCATTTTCTAAAAGGTAAAACTTACAGGAAAGCATCTCATGAAGGAAGCCTTCCCTAACTCCTCCCAGTAAAAAGTATCTCTCTCTTGTTAGATCTCTCATATCAATTTGATTTCTCCTATGAATCAAATCACAATTTAGCTTATAATAGAGTTAAGCATATGCCTGGTCATTCTAAACCTGACCCCACCTCAACCCTATGTTAAACTATCTGGATGGTTAAACTATCAGGTTAGTCTATCTGGGTGGCAGAGTACTCCGTTTTGCATTTTTATGTCTTCTGATATCTTGTCTGTATTAAATGCTTAATGAATGCCAATTCAAATGAACTGAAGTTTATTAACCTGTGATAGAGAAATTCCCTAAAAGACATATAGGATAGAGAGTCATAGCATGATAAATTTAGACCTGGAAGGAACCTGAGAGCTGATCAAGTTCGATATAATGAATGAATAGATAAGGAAACTGAGTTCCAGAGTGGTTAAATCAGTTTTCCAGGCTCCTAATCCCCCCGCTCCCCCAGGTTAAACTATTATTCTATCTTGATGGTGAAAAACATTTCATTTTACATCTCTATATCTTCTGATAACTTGCCCATATTAAATGCTTAATGAACATCTATTGAAATGAACTGATTCTACTTAAAATGTGCTAGAGAAACTCACTAAAAGAGATATGGGATAGAAAGTCATTGCATCATAAATTTAAACCTGGAAGGGACTTTAGAGCTGATCAAGACCAATCTGATCATTGTACAGATGAGGAAACTAAGGTATAGAGTGGTTAAGTACTTGCCCAAGCTCACAAATCTGGTAAAGATATGAAGCAGAATTTGAACCCTGGTCTTCCTAACTTGAAGGCCAGTGCCCTAAATCCATTGAATGATGATGCTTGTCAAGAGAATGTCAGAAGGATACAACAGTTAAAAATAGGAATAATTCATATCGATGGAATTCTATTACAAGACTAAAAAAAAGATTGTAAATCTAGGTACAGAGGCAGAACAGATAGTTTACTTTAACTCAAGGAAGATATTGTTCAAGTATTCAAGTGGGACTGTGGCCTTCCTTCTGCATATTAACAAGAAAGATATTGAGAGAAGAGTTATATCCTTTTTTTCCTTTACTTAGTTTTGAAAATGGTAAGGCAGTTTAGGGTGAGGATTATTAGATAATTGATATAATGGATTAAAGAACTAATATACAAAGTTGTTTTTTTTTGTTTTGTTTTGTTTTTTTTCCTGATTTCATGTGTGTCTGTAAATGTTACTAATTGAAAAATTTTGGCTTTTCAGTTATTCGGGTACTAAAATGTTTCACGACTCACAACCATAGAGTTCTGGTAGAATATTGGTATTGGAAAGCTATAATAATAGTCTGACAAATTAATAAATAACCTTTAAATTCCAGCTTAAAATCTCACCTTTTAAAGGAAACCTTTTGCAATTCCTCTTATTTCTGCTTCCTTCCTTCTGTTAATTATTTCCTATGATTCCTGTTTGTATAGTTATTTGCATAATGTCTCCCATGTTAGATTGTGTGCTTCAGAGCAATATATTTTGCCTTTTGTTTTCCTGGAATATGGTAGGTACTTAAAAAATGTTTATTTGACTGACCTGGCTAGCTGACTGACTGAAAGTAAGGAATTCTGCTTGTCATTTACCATGAGACATATGCTTCATGTATTCTTGAGAATGCTTTGAATAAAGTCGACAAGTCAGTATTTGGCTGTTTAGCTGTTTCTCTTATCCCCACCTCCCTCCCCTATACACTCCCTATAGCTTTCTTTTCTCCTTCAGTAATACTCAATATAAAATGAATTGTAAACAATTTGATTGTAAAATGCACGCAATAGTTCATATTATGAATAGCAGCAAATCTACCAATATCTGACCAGTCTCTAAGAACTCCACACATCCTTGAGAATATCTTAAACTCACCACGATGTAAAGCAATCATGCTGGTACATTAGTTCATACACTATTTCACCGTCCGTTAACTTGTGATTTTTGGTACTGAGTAATTGGCAAGATTAATGATGACAGTAACTTCTCCAACCTACTCTCATTAACATTTCTTATTTTATATTTCACAGTTTAATAGAAGGCGTGAATGTGAGAATAAAAGAAATTACTTAATATATTTTTAAACATTTGACAGAAAGTTACTATGATGATAAATGTAGAGAACAAACAAAATCCAGACTCAGTATTGTTCACTTAATCTGTTTAGTCCACTTATATATCTGTTCACACAACTACCTTAATTCAGTTCAACAAACATTTGAAAAGTATAGTGCCATGCTAAAGATTAATAATAATAATAGTAATAATAATAATAAACTGCCCCTGCCCTTAAGAGACAGGTTACCAGAGAGATGTGTTATTTACACAAATAAGTAAATATAAGGTAGCATAAAAATTTCAAAGAGGTAGAGGCACTAATAATTGGGAGGTGGAATCAGGAAAGAGTTCCTGTAGGCAGTGACACCCAAAGCATAGTTGATGAAACAATAAGCATTGTAAAAGACTGCAGTCTTTTTATTTTCAATCAATGGCTTCTCCAAGTGACATTGATGTGTGAAAGAAAATTATTATATTCATGTCCATTGATTTATTAATTTTATGCTATCAAGTGTGTGTTGGTCACCATTTTGAGAAAATAAAAGGGATCCCTAAATGAAGTGATTTGGTTTCCAAACATGGCCTCAAAATCAACAGTTGTCTATTCCCACTGTCCATCTTCTTGATATTCAAGGTAGAAGGACAGTTAAACATTATGGCTTGGTTTTACTATGCTTTATGATGTCTTACAACCCACAGGGGCTTAACCATGCACGCATTGACAATGCAACAGAACCTGAGATGTCAGTTAATCATATTAATTGGATGCAAACCCTCTTATAACCAGTTCTGCTTCCTTTGTATCCCCCTTTCATTTATGAGTATGAGCCAAAGAAATTAAAGAGGTCTTTTGTTCCCTTTTAATCTACTCCTTCTTTGTGTTTTCGTTATTTGGCAGGCATATGTTATAACACACTCCTGCTTCAATAAGAAATCTTGAGCGCTTCCCACTTAGGCTGGTCTTCTGGATTTATTTAATTTTTATCAGGGAATTAATAATCTGTCTCAGACAAACAGATTAAAAATTTTAATAAATATCATTTGGTCTTTGTGATACTGAATCTGTACGATCATGCTAGAAAGAGTTCTTAATCACTTCTACTAGAGACTTCATTCTACCTTTGTTCGAAAGAGAAGTACAGGGGCAATGCTGGGATGTTCAACGTGGCACAACTTCTTTATTTCCAATATCCCTGTATCCCAAACACCTAACACCAATCTATAACACATAGCAATGTAAGATTTTCTTGAAAAATGAAGTAATTTAAATATTAAATTATTAAGTGTACTTTAAAGAATATCACAGACTACTTAATAATAGCTGGTTATTTTATAGAGCTTTTATGGTTTATAAAACACTACTTTGCCATATCTTTAATTCCCAATGTTGTCACATAGCAGAGGGACATGGGACACCATTGCCCCTGAAAAACTAACTATAAGTATTTCACAGAAGGTAATGAACAGAAGCATGGTAAGTGGGAGCAATCTGCAAAATATGACCAATGAGGAACAACAAAGAAGAATAGGAGGAAGGAAGAGCACTAAGGGACTGTATAACAAGAAGAGAAGATGGGCTAGTCATTTGGTAAGAGTGAAAGATGACAGGAGGATGGACATAGTGTGCTACACTCAAGGAGTAACTGTGGCATTTGGGGTGACTACCCCTCCTTATGACAAGCTTTGGGGAGATAATAGCTGTGTATAATGGGCAGGAATAAATGAATTGTAATAAGAATACTTAAAGGGAATTCTAAAATCTATGAGGATACATATCTGAGTATCTTACATTTGTTCAGCAAACATTTATTATTTTCCTCCCTCATGGCAGGCACAAAACTAAGCAACTCTGGGGGTAAAAATATTACTTCAAAACTCTCCCCTTCTTCTAGGCTTTACATTCTGTCACATTTTATCCTGCAAAGTTCAGTAGAAGCTTAACTTCTTGAGAAATGAAAAGTTTCATTTTGCCCTTGAATCCTTACTACCTAACAATGCATGACACATAGCAGACATTCAATAAGTATTTGTTTAATTTAAATAAGAAACTTTCTGTATTTTTGCAGCTATGTAAAATCTGGAAATATCTTTTTCAAATATTCCCTCTAAAATAATGCTGCAGAAATTCTAACATAAATTTACACAACTGATAACAATATGTGGGCAAAACAGTAACCAGTGCTTCAGTTAAAGGGTTATTTTTGTATTTCTTTTCTGTGATGTTGGAAGTGTCCACCCAAGAATTTTTGTTGTTGTTTTGTTTTTTACTTAGTAGATGTTCTTCTAATGTCCTGTGACTTGGGACGTAGTAGGACATTTTACAATAGTCAAATATTATTAACCCATCAAAACCTTTCAGCATAATATTTAAATTTAGGTTTCTATGTAGTAGGTGCTGAAACCCAGGTAAGAGAAGTCACATACCTGACATACTAAGGAAGATCAGAGTTTGCATTTTTGGTGACTCTGGTCATGGGCAAACAGAGAACAAACCAGAATCAAGGGGTCCATATTTTGAGGGCATCTGTGAGCCTTATGAATGATTAAGGAAGTCTGCTTTCTATTTCCACATTATGTGGCATAAATGAAAAAAGGTCTAAAAGAAAAACTTCTCTTCCCCATAACAGAATAGAGTTCACTGTGCTGGACTCACGTATACATGACTGTAGCCTCCTGGGTCCTTTGACTTGAAGACCTCTGTTCCAGAAGTCAGCAAGAAATCTGGGCACTCCATCTATCTCCAAGTGACAGGCTCTCTTGTCTATGTACTTGTTCTCATTTTTCTGGCTCTATTAAAAAACAAAACTTGCCATATTACAGTTCAATCCCTATGCTCTACCTCTAAAAGATCAAGCAGAGTTTTTGAGCAGCCTTTTCTGAACCGTGTCATTTTTGTCTGTGGATTCTCAGTCTAGCAGAGTGCTTGATGCACTGCAGATGATTAATAAATGCTTTTTGAATTAAATTTAAAGAAAAAGGACCATAGATTTACAGTTGAAAGGGGTCTTAGAAGTCCTTCTTGTCAAATCCCTGAATGTTACAGATCAGAAACTTGAGGACTAGAAAGGGTCAGTTACTTGACCAAGGTCATAAAGATAATTGGCAGAGTTGAATTTGGACCTAGACCATTTGATTCCAGAGCTAGTGCCTTCTCTGATTTCACATCCAGCTCACTAACCTCTGTACCACATAGCTTCCTCTATTTATCGGGACATTTGTCCTCACATCAAGCCTAAATCGGATTCTTTACAATATCTACTCACTAATCCTAGATCTACTCTCTGGGGATAACCAGAAAAATGTCAAGCCCTCTTTGGTGATAGCCCATGAAATCTGTAAAGCCAATGATCATACCAATTCCAGCACCTCTTTTCTTATTGAGGTTAATCATTACCAGTTATTTAAATAACCAGCAAATCAAATTATTCTCATTGTTATTAAGAATAACAATTATTATTATTTGGATTTATTTATGGTTTGCAAAGCACTTTACAAATAAATCATTTGATCCTTGCAGCAACCATCTGAATTAGATGTTATTCCAATTTTACAGATGAAGAAACTGAGGCAGACAGAGGTTAAGTTAGTTGGTTAAGGGCTCATAGTTAGTATCTGAAGGTGTATTTGAACTTAAGTGTCCTGAGTCCAAGCTCAGAATTCTATCTACTGCACTACTTAGGTGCAATCTACAGCATAAATTTAAAGTCCTTTACCAAACTATTTGCTCTTCTCTGGACATTTTGCCACTTATTATAGTCCTTCTTAAAACTGGGCTGCTCAGAACTGAACACATTACTTGAGATACAGTCTGAGCAGTGGCCAAATACACTACATTTATGACCAGCCTAATCTTGGACGCAGTGATCATAACTCAACCCCAAATTTGCATTCACTTTTTTGGTGGAACACGCATGCTGAATAAATCATGACTCCTCATAAGCACAGAGGATCTGAGTGCTGCTACCTAGAAGTCATCTAATTTGATTTTATGGAACAATATGGGATAATTTCATTGTTTTTAAACATAAAAGGATAACATTTATTCAAGAAGCATAATAGCGGCACAGATGATTATGAATTTTAAAGTATGTCCGATTTTGTTGGCATGGGTCCTTCTTTACTAGCACCTCTCAGTGCAGTTACTTAAGAACTATGAGTCTCAGTTTCCTTATTTGTAAAGTGAAAAAATGAATTAGATAATCTTGAGGTCCCTTCTAGCTTTAAATTTGTGATCCCATAACCTATGTAAATTCCCAAACCACTACAGTGGTGTAGTGATATGGCACTAGACATACTGACCATAGGCAAGTGTCTTAACTTCTCTGAACCTCAGTTTCCCTTTATGTATTTAAGAATATTTTTAGTACTTACCTCACAGGATTGCTTCAAGCTTCAAATGAAATTTGGTATGTAAAGCACTTTACAGACTTTAAAATGTTTCATTAGCACCAGTTATCAGGATTATGTTGACTGCTTCTCAAGCTATCCATCTAGAGTGGCTCTCTGCCTGGTGCATTAGTGAAATGTGTCCTGGTCACGACATTCCTACTCCTGGCTTACCAATGACACATGCTGCTTTAGCATAAACTGTAATAGAGAAGGCATAGGACTGAATTATTAACTCATTCATCCAAGAAGGGCAGTTTCTGTTTTTGCTGTCCCTAAAGTAGGATAGTGAGACAAAGATAGACTCAAGTAGTCTCACAGTTTTAGTCATTGGTTAAGTGATTTCCATGACACGAAGAGCATTATGTCTGTGAAAACCACAACCTTTTTAGCACACCCTGCAGATATTAAGATTCAATGAATAACCACCTGTAAGGTATTTTGTAGAGGGCAATGTTGTTGGACTAGATACCCTCTGCGATCTATTACTACTCTGAGAACCTGATTCTGAAAGCAAAATGTGTAATAATTTCAACTCATCCATTAACCGTTTGTTGTCCTGGGGATGAATAATATTCGGAAAATCACGTAGATGATCTCACGTAGGCAAGTGAATTGGATTATTCTTTAAGTTCCTTCTAGGTATAAAATTCAAAGTCTCTATAATTGTTCCGATCAAGTGAATACATGATTAATTTAGTAATTATGTCTCCCTGAAGAGTTTGATATAGTATAATACTATTATTCTAACTTTGATTTGTTAAAAAGCAAAAGTGTATCATTTGAATTTTGTCCTTACTTTCATTTGTAATGGATCTTCTGTCTCTCTCATTCTCTCTCTCTCTCTCTCTCATCCGCTCTCTCTCTCTGTCTCTCCATATATATACACACATATATGTATACATATAGATACATAGATACATATAAATATACATATATGCGTGTATGCATATGTATAGAGAGGGGGGGATATATCATATACATAGAAATTGCTTGGAGGCTTAGAGGTGGAGTTATTATATGTCCCCACTCATTCTAACTCCTCCAAGCCCCCAGGAAACATTTGGCAAGTAGTTCTAGTGGTGTGTGGAGAGCACATTTATAAGAAGTTGCCTGTTTGATGTCAGACAGAGGCTTATCCCCCAAAGCAGGCCATTTATAATTCTATTCATGAATTCCAGAAACCAGTGTTTTATACTTTTTCTCCCTTTTGTATTCTCAACTGTTAAGCTAAGACAATCTGCCCTCTCTTGTGTTTGTGTGAATATTTTATTGGGTAACTTGATTTATTGGAAACGATTCAATTTTGTGCTCTCACTGTTGTGAGCTTTAACTTTAATTGGGTTGCAAGTGACAGATAGATACTCTATTTGTTCAGTGTAGTTTCCCTTGTGCTTTTATACATGGTTTAAATCGCAGCATATTTTTTCCTTGGAATTCCAATATTAAAATGCCCTTTTGTTTAAAATAAATGAATAAATAAATAAATAAAGCTCTGTAACCTAATCATGTTAAACTGATTCAGAGCAACTGTCTCCTGAAAACACACTTTGCAAGGTTAAAAGGCATGATTTAGTATTACCCCAAATGCTTCATAGTCACACTTAAGTCAATTTCTAATCTTTCATGACTTTACTTCAACAAGATTAACATGGAGAGGGAATGTTGATTGATTGTCTTCTTGTAGCTGCAAAATCACAGGTTTCTAAGAAGTAGTGTTCATATATATTATCTCCTTTATACAAACTAGGTGACACAGCTCTCAGTTACATGTATATTTATGGTATCTCTCCTTCTTGCCCTGCTTCACACATATATGGCAGTCTAGAAAAAGTTATACTATAATGGAAACCCACTTTTTTCCATTTAAAAACGTTCATTGTATGTAATATTGAACATCAGTGGCTTATTATCCAGACCATGATATGCTTTTGGATAGATGTTTCAACAATCCAGCTAGCAGCTGCTGTGAGGGTACAAGATCCACCAACAGCCAGCACTCAGAAAGCTGTCAGCATGCTGCAAAAGCACAGGTTCTTTTGATCTGCTTTAATAAGGAAAGCCAGGTTAAAGGGGCTGACAAACTTACTTTAATTCAGCATACAAACATCATTCCCTTAGTTCAGGGGAAGAGACCAGCACACTGAATTTCAGAGCAAATTACAAACAAAGTACAAACATCAACAGACAGACCTTGTCTGATTCAAATCCCAATACATAGTTACCAGAGTTCAACAAAGTCTCAGCATTCGGGTTTACGAGCTGGAGGGCTCCTTAGCTACAGCTGCCCAGGAGTCTCTGCATCAGCACCATCACGAGTGAGAGCCCTTAACAAATTACAAACAGAGAGACCCAATACAATTCATAGTTACCAACATCTAGGTTCAGCCCGGGAGCTCAGAACAAGGGCTGGCCCAGAGTGCCATCACGGCTGTGGGAAAGAGCTCCAGAGAAGAGAAAGCCAACCCCTGGTTTTATATCTTTGTCAGGGTCAGGGGTGAGTCACACATGCGACTCACCCACATGACCTAGAATCATCACAAAGAGGTGACTTAAATCCACGTGGTCTAAAAGCCTCTATGGTCCCAGACATGTCACTCAAACTCATGTCTAAACTAAGCCCTCCCCTGAGGCAAGGAGGCCACCAAGGACTCCCAAATCTAACCAAGGAAACAAAGGCCAAACTCTCCAAGGGCATTTAGTTGAACTGAGTGCTAAGAGCCCATTTTGCTTACCAACACAATAGATAAGCCATAGAGGCTGTCCTCTTGGCGTATGCGCATCTATGCACATATATTTGTAATATGCATGAGTATCTACATGTATTTCTGTAAATATGCACACAGAGAGGAGGAGCATAAAATAATAAAAGACTAGCCTGAGAGAATAATATACATTCCAAACAATTTAGTTAATTAGATTTGGAATAAAAATAGTTTAAATCTGATATTCTAAAATCAGTATGCTAATGTGAGATACAGAGAAAATAAAGAAGTAACAAATAAAGAATTTTTGTTATTGAGTTGTTTCAGTTGTATTTGTGACCCTATTTTGGGGTTTTCTTAGCAAATAAACTGAAGTGGTTTACCATTTTCTTCACTAGCTCATTTTATAGAAGAGGAAACTGAGGCAAACAGGGTTAAGTGACTTGCTAATAAGTTTCTGAGGTCAAATTTGAATTCAAGTCTTCCTGACTCTAAGCCCACGACTCTATCCCCTGTGACTCCTAGCTGCCCCAAATAAAGAATACAAAGTAAGAGAAAGAAGTTAATTTAAGTACATTCAATTTATTTGTAATAGGAAAATTAAACAGAAATAAAGGGGAGCCTGTGGGAATAGATTAATGTGCATATAATTTCATGGACAAAGTACTCATTTGAGGAAGGAAATAAAAATCATTCAAAAAAAATAGAACTAGAGGGTTTTTTTTTCTTATAGCATGGCAAAATATCAGCTGATAACTTACTTTATTTCATCTGCATTTGCTGTGAATTTTCCTTTTTTCTTTTTTTTTTTTTGATATTGGCAGTTTGTTTTTTGTTTCTTTAAAAAAAAAAACCAGAGTAACATTTTCATCCATTTTATTAGTTTTATCAAACAACCAGATTATTATTATATTTATTAATTCGTGTGTTGCCTTCAATTTTGTTTTTAGCCTTTTTTATTTTCAGAATTTCTGTTCAGTCAGTACTATTGAATTAATGCTTTTTAATTTTTTTGTTAGTTGCTTGCCCAGCTCATTGATCTATTCTTTCTCACTATTGTTGATGAAAGTGTTTAGAAATGCGTATTCCTCCTGATAATTGTTTTGACTGAATCTCAAAAGTTTTCTTATGTTGCAGTTTTCTATGATGTAATTGTCCAGATTCTCCATGAATTGTTCTTTGACAATGCAATTCTTTAATATTAAATTATTTAGTCTCCAAATAATTTTTTTTTTTTTTTTTTTTGCTTTTTGGCGGGCAATCGGGGTTAAGTGACTTGCCCAAGGTCACACAGCTAGTACATATGTCAAGTGTCTGAGGCCGGATTTGAACTCAGGTCCTCCTGACTCCAGGGCCGGTGCTCTACTCACTGCGCCATCTGTCTCCAAATAATTTTAACCCTTCTTTATTGAAAATCAATTGAAGACCACTTTTTAATGGCTAGTAAATGAATCAAAAATATTTTTTCTTCTATTTGTAAGATTTTTCTTCAATTCAGTTTTATCCTTTCAAAGGTTCTTTATTAAAGATAGTTTTATCTTTCAGTAGCCAGCAAAAGATAGATAGATAGATAGATAGATAGATAGATAGATAGATAGATAGATGTATATATATGTGTGTATATATGTGTATATTTATGCATGTGTGTATGTATATATGTGTATATATGCATACATATATATGCACATGCACATGTATATATATGTACACACATACATATGTGTATATGTGTGTGCATGTGAGTGTATATAAGTGTATGTATATATGTATATATTTCTGTTCTTCTCTTTTGTTTGTAAGAATTTGTTTTTTACCCTATTACCAGAAGATCAATGTTCGGAAAGTTTTCAGAAACAATGTATGCGTGTATACTTGTTTTTATTCCCATTCGGTAAGTATTAGAAGTCTATCCTATCTAACGTTTCTAAAATTTCATTCAGGCCCTTAACATCTTTAGCATTTATCTTTTTTCTATGAGTTCCCCCTTCTACTAAAATATTAAATATTGTTTCATTGTATAATCACTTCTAATTTAACCTTTCTAGTTTTTGTTCGAGAGCTGTGTTTACAACTCAAAATTTCTACTCACATCTATTCAAGGATCAGGAATACTTAAAAAGAAATGTGTTATTTCTTTAAATGTTCACTTTTTTCTCTATATTACTACACTCAGCTTTGCAGGGAAAATTCTCCTTGGTTCTAAGCTACTATCTTTTTTTTTCTTTTTGAAATATTTTGTTCCATATTCTCCTCTACTTTGGCATGGTAGCTTCCAAGTCTTATGTGATCCTGATTGTGGTTCATTTTTATTTAGATTCTTACTCCCCCCCTACACATTTCAATTTATTTGTTTATTTTGGTTTAAAACATTCACTTCCACATGATTTTGAGTTCCAAATTTTTTCCCCATCTCTCCCTACCTCCCACTCCTTGACAGTGTGTATTCTGACTACCCCTTCCCCCAATCAGTCATCCCTTCTATCATTACCCCCCACTTCTCTTATCCCCTTCCCCTTTATTTTTCCTGTAGGTTATGAGAGATCTGTGTACTCCATTGCCTGTGAAACTTATTTCCTAGTTGCACATAAAAGCAATTTTCAATATTGTTTTTTTTTAAACTTTGAGTTCCAAATTCTCACCCTTCCTCCCTCCCTACTCACCCTCACTGAGAGAGTAAGCGATTTGATGTAGGCTATACATGTGTAGTCATCCAAAACACTTCCACAAAAGTCATATTGTGAAAGACTAACTATATTTCCCTCCAACCTATCCTGCCCCACCATTTATTCTATTCTCGCCTTGGACTCTGTCCCTCCTCAAAAGTATTTGCTTCTGATTACCCTCTCCACTCATTAGTGCACCCTTCTATCATCACCCCTCCCTTGCCCTCTTCCCTCTACTTTCCTCTAGGTTAAGATAGATTTCCATACCCAACTGAGTGTATATGTTATTCCCTCCTTAAGGCAAATCCAATGAGAGTGAGGTTGACTCATTCCCTTTCACCTCCCCCCTCCTCCCCTCTATTGTAAAAGCTTTTTTCTTGCCTCTTTTATGTGAGATAATTTACCCCCTTCTACCTTTCCCTTTCTCTTTCTCCCAGTCAATTCCTCTCTCACCCCTTAATTTTATTTTTTTAGATATCACCTCTTCATATTCAACTCACCTTGTGCCTTCTGTTTATATCTATATATCTATATATGCATACACACATATAAACATATGCACCGATACATACATATACACACACATACATATACATACACACATATAGATACACATACATACACACATATATTTATATGCATGTATGCATGTATAGATGTATATACACAAACATACACACATGTATGTGTATATATGTATATACAGACATATGCATGTACTTCTGCACGTATACATACTCGTACACATATGTGTATAGGTATACTCATGTGTATGTGCATATGTACATATGTGTGTATATGTGTATGTGTATGTGTATATGTATATGTATAGGTATAGGTATAGGTATAGGCATAGGCATAGGCATAGGTATAGGTATGTGTGTATGTGTATGTGTATGTGTATGTGTATGTGTATGTATATGTATATGTGTATGTGCACGTATATGTGTATGTGTATGTAAATGTGCATGTATATGTATAAGTGTATGCATATGCACATGTGCATGTATATGTGTATGTGTATGTATGTGTATGTATATGTGTATGTGTGTATATTATATGTGCATGTATATGTGTATGTACATTATATGTGCATGTAAATGTGTGTGCATGTACATGTATGTGTACATGTATGTACATGTGTATGTATGTGTGTATATGTGTATGTATATGTGTGTGTGTATGTGTACGTATATGTATGCATTATTCTAACTACCCTGATAATGAGAAAGTTTTCATGAGCTACAAATATTATCTTTCCATGGAGGAATATTAATAGTTTAACTTTAATAAGTCCCTTGTGATTTCCTTTTTCTGTTTAACTTTTTTATATTTCTCTTGAGTCTTGTATATGGAAGTCAAATTTTCTATTCGATTCTGGTCTTTTCATCAAGAATGCTTGAAAGTCCTCTCTTTCACTGAATTTCCATTTTTTTACCCTGAAGGATTATACTAAATTTTTCTGAGTAGGTGATTCTTGGTTGTGATCCTAGCTCCTTTGCCCTCCAGAAATATTGTATTCCCAGCCTTCTGATCTCTTAATGTAGAACTGCTAAATCTTGTATTACCCCGATTGTGTTTCCACAATACGTGAATTATTTCTTTCTGGCTGCTTGCAACATTTTCTCCTTCACTTGGGAACTCTAGAATTTGGCTAGAATATTCCTGGCAGTTTTCATTTTCAGATCTCTTTTGTGAGGTGATTGGTGGATTTTTTCAATTTTTATTTTACCCTCTGGTTCTAGAATATCAGGACATTTTTCTTGATAATTTCTTGAAAGATGATATCTAGGCTCTTTTATTTTTTGATCATGGCTTTCAGGCAGTCCAGTAATTTCTAAATTATCTCTCCTGGATCTACTTTCCAGGTCAGTGTTTTTTCCAGTGATATATTTCTCATTGTCTTCTAGTTTTTCCTTATTTTGGTTTTGTTTTACATACATGTTTCTCGTAGAGTCATTAGCTTCCATTTTCTCCCTTTTAATTTTTAAGGAATCATTTTCTTCACTGAGGTTTTGGACCTCCTTTGCAATTTGGCCAATTCTGCTTTTTAAGGCATTCTTCTCCTCATTGGCTTTTTTCACCTCTTTTGCTGTTTGGTCTGCTGTATTTTTTAAGTTATTATTTTCATCAGTATTTTGGGGGTTCTTCTTTGGCAGATGGTTGACTCGTTTTTCATGATTTTCTTGCATCTCTTTCATTTCTCTTCCTAATTTTTCCTCTGCTTTTCTCACTTGATTTTTGAAATCCTTTTTGAGCTCTTCCATGGCCTGTGACCAATTCCTATTTTTCTTGGAAGCTTTGGATTTAGGAGCTTTGACATTGTTGTTTTCTTCTGATGTGTGTTTTGATTTTCCTTGTCACCAAAGTAAGATTTTATAGTCTGAGTTTCCCCCCCACACACTGTTTGGTCATTTTCCCAGACAATTAATTGACTTTTTAACTCTTTCTTAAGGTAAGGTTCTACTTCCAGAGTGGAGAGTGCATTGATCCAAGCTTCAGGGGGTTTGCGCAGGTGTTTTCAGAGATCCTTCTAGGGATCTGTAAGTTTTCAGTTCTTCCAAGGTGGTATGATCTAAGGAAGGCTGTTTACTCCTCTCCTGTCCTGTCTGCTAGTCTGTGAGTGACTGCAAGTACTCTTCTCGGCCCTGGAACTGTGAGATTTCCTTCTCCACTGCTGCCACTAGCTTTGCTATGCCAGTGTTCCTCTCACCCCAGGACCACTACCCAGGACTGACACCCAGATCCATGTACGGACAAACTAACAGAATCCTACCTCAGTTCCAGCAAAGAGACCCCTGTAATCTCCTTCTGATCAGGTGTTTGATCCCCTTACCTTCTGTGGACTGAGAGCTCTGGAAGCACCTACTGCCCCTGCTGCTGCCGCCCTGGGGCTGCCCCGGATCCAGGCCTGTCTGTATTCCTCTCTCACCCAGGTCTGACCGACCTTTCCCACTGATCTTTTAAGTTGTCTTTGGTGTTTGTGGGTTGAAAAGTCTGGAAACTGCTTCCACTGCCAATCATTCAGTCCCCTGAGGCCCACTCTGGGGTTTCTGGGGCCCACTCTGTGCCATTGCCCACACAGGACTGCACTCCTCTCTCCGACTGGTGCAACAGACCTTTCCCATGGACTATTGGGGCTGTCTTGGGCTGGGAATTTGTTTCACCCTGTCTTTTTTGTGAGTTCTCCTGCTCTAGAATTTATTTAGAGTCATTTTTAACAGATATTTGGAGAGGTTTGGGGGAGAACTCAAGAAAGCCTTTGCTTTTACTCTGCCATCTTGGCTCTGCCTACTAGATTCTTACTTCGTAACTGTTGGTAGTACTTTTTTCTTTGATGGATTTTAACTCATATTCTTAGGAATTTTCATTCTGAGATTCTTTACGGGAGATGATGACTAGTACAATCTTTCTATTTTCACTTAGCTCTCTGTTAGATCTGGGAATTTTTCTAATAGATCTGGGCATTTTTCATGTACAAATTTTTGAAATGTAGTACGAAAGCCCTGCTGCTATATGATCGACCTGAGACCTCCTACCTGAAACAATCTGGTCTTTTTACTCCTCTTCCCCCGATAAGAGGGCTCAGAGAAATGGGTTGTCTGAACACCCTGGGGTTTTCTTTTGAAAGTAACTTGGTCCCTCCCCCCATTCCTGTCTCTAATAGTTATACCACTGTGGGCATCTGACCACATTGGGCCTTCCAGACCTTGTGGCTTCCATGCATATGATCGCGGGGTTTTCTACTCCTGATCTGTAGGAGTTAGAGCTTTTGGTTCCTAAATGCCTGGAGATTCCTCACTGGAGCACATTGACCTCCTCCAGGCACTGCCTCCAGGCACCAGAGTACTGTTGTTGGTGTTTGACTGGCCTCGGGTCTCCTAGCTGGACCACCTTGGTCCCTGTGCTCTCTTTCTCGTGCACACTACTATTGCAGGTGCATTGTTTCTTATATTAAATACTTTTTCAATCTACATCTACCTTTTGTGGTTGTTTTTGTTATCGTTTCAGGAAACCATTGAGTTCTGTTTGTTCCCCTCTAATTTTCAGGATATCTGGTATTTGTGTAAAGTTTCTACCTTCTATTCTATCGTCCATTCAATTCGTTCCTCAAGAATTTTTATTTCACTTGGAATTTCTTTTTTTATCTCTTCCTTCATTTTTTGAAGCAACTCATTGTGGCTTCTTTGAAGCCTTGCATCCAACTGTTTCAGAGTTACTCTCTGTTTTGTATAAATTCTTTTAGGGATTCTCGATATTTCTTAACAATTTTTGTTGCATTCTTCCATTTTTCACAACTTATTTGGGACTCTGTGCCAGGCCAGACTCCGCTTCTTTCCATCCCTCATGGCTCTCTAAGATGAGATTGTCAGACGTCATTTAGTTCTGACATTTAGCACCTGGACACCTACCACACTCTTCCACCTGCCGAGAGACGATCTCTGGAAGAGTGAAAACTCCTCAAGGGGTTAATAACTTCTTGTGCCCTCTGGTCTATTAAAATATACTCCCTCATATAAAAACAACCCCTGACGCTAGCTAACTTTGCAAAAACATGCTTTTCAGCATGTTTCAACCCTCCCCCAGTCACCTGGACCTTGTTCCTTACCACGAAATAGAAACAAATTATTGAAAGACTCCCCACCCCTTCTTTGCGGTTTTTTTTCTATCACCCTCTGTACCTTATTCCCTCATATGGCAAACAAACAGCAAAGCCCCTGTTGCTGGGTAGATTTTCGTGAAACAGATTGTGCACCCTGAAGCCCAGCCAATGGGATGAATGGGGGAGGGGTGTCATATTAGAGATAAAAGACTGAGGTTGCGGCTTCCACCTCATACTCCCTGTCCGGCTCTGCTCTGAGCGACGAGGGGGCTGTACCCTTTCTCGCGAGAAAGTAATAAACTCCTTTTTGCTTTCAGGGTATCCAAGACTTTGTCTTCTCTCAGAATGCAAGCAATTTTCAGTCTTTCCTACCCTGTATCATCTGGGTTCGCATCTTGTGTTCCGCCCAGCTTTTTTAAATGTCTCAGTTCAGATGTTCACAGACTTCCAATTCTTTTGGGATATTTGAATCAGAGCTTTTTCCCATATGAAAAGTAACTACAGTTTTATAATTTGAAGACATTGGTTTAACATAGAGATTCCTGAGTTGAGTTTTGCTTTCAATCAGAGCAAAGCTGATTCGGTCCCATGGGCATGGTCAGATTGTCATGTGTTAACAAGTCAGCTAGGACTTGGTCATCCAGACACTCCATGCCTCTTGCATCTACATCCCCACCACCCACCCCACTGCCAACAAGGACAGCATAGAAAAAAGAACAAACAACAAGTAGAGGTCTTTAGACTTCAGTGCCCACTTAAAGCTTTCAGGTCAGAATTCCGTTGTATTTCCAGTGCACTCCTGGCTTGCCTGTATGATATACAGCCAGGGTGGTGAGTGCATTCTGGGTTCCTGAAGTCCCTGAGGCTTCTCTACCTGTTCATTTCCAGTTTTCCTGCCCACCTCCAGCTCCACTCCCCTCCCACCACACACACACAGAGTGATGAAGGCTCCCCAGTCCCCTGGAGCATCTCTGGTCCAGAGTGTTAGCAGACTTTCAGTTTGGTTACCTGCATTCACGCTGACTGCCCTGGAGAAGGGATCCCACAGGCTTCAAGCTGTCTTTTTGCATAGCTCTGGGGCTGGAAGATGGAATTTACTGTAGGTTCTCTTTGGGTTTCTTATCATTATTCAATTTTGTGTGTGTTTTTAATCTTTTACAAAGCACATGTAAGAGGTTCCTCTGTGACCTTTCATGCAACTATATTAACCAGGATTTCTCATAAAGTTTTCAAGTACCTTGCACATGGTTACTTTTGCTAATTAGGGGAAAAGGCAGAATTTAAACCAAGGTCTTCCTAACTCCAAATAAGGAATCTATTCCTTACATTATGCTGATATCCCATGACACAGAGGGATATTTTAAACCATTTTGCTAGTGACACCAAAATTAACTAGCCCCTAGATTTTTAATGTAAACAATGGTCCAGTAAACAATGGACCAGAGAAGCCTAGAAAGTCAGAATATATTTAAAATTAAAACCCTTGCACACAGGATAACAGTAGCAAATATGATTATGTAGGAAACAATAAAATGATATATTCAACAAATATTTTGAGCATTCTCTGAGTATGGAGTCTTGACCTAGTTAAATGCATGAAATGTTAAACAGTAATATATCACAAACCAGCATAGGAGGAAGTCCTGAATTAATGGAGATGGCAAAAAAAGCAATGAATTTAAGATAGAAGAAACTATGGGAATATTGATATCAGCAAAAAACACATTCACTTCAGACAATGATCAGAAGAATCCATGAGGAGGAAAATACTTAGAATAAATTAATATATTATATTTTAAAAAGATGTAAGAGAGGTGTCTATTTTTCAAACTAAATAATCCTAATGATAAGAGAGGTCCAAAACTGATATGTGCTACTTCAGAAGTTCCTGTAGTCCCAACAGTAGAGATTGGATCAAGCCTTGTCAGTACTATTACAGGAGAGTTCAGAAGACCTTTAAGGTCACTTTCAACTTTGAGATGCTATGATCACTTCTATAGATCCAGGATCGAGATAGTTACATTCTGAGAAGTTATTTTAGGTGAAATATGAGGTATGATTTTTCCCATATGAAAAATAACTACAGTTTTATAATTTGAAGACATTGGTTTAACATAGAGATTCCTGAGTTGAGTTTTGCTTTCAAGCAGAAAACAAAGTAAACAATTAGGCTAGCAGCTGTTATGGGGGTGAAAGACCAACACAAGCCCAACAACAAGAATGCTGCCAGCACAGGTTTTTTGATCTGTTTTACTATGGGAAGTAACATTAAGGGGTTAACAATCTTACTTTAATCCAACATATACATATAAACATATACATATAAACTCACTTCATTCAGGAGGAAAAGTCAGCAGCCTGAACTTCAGAGCAAATACAAACAAGTTACAAACACACACAATATAAACAGACCAGATTACAGTTCACAGTTACCAAAAAACCATCAGCATCTGGGTTGACAAGCTGGGAGGCTCTTAGAGCAGCTGCTCAGAGTCCCACACCAACACTCCTCCAGGAGTGAGAGCCTCAAGCAAACAGCCCTGGTCTCTCTTCTTATACACTCTTTAGATGTCATCAAATGTCATCTGAGCAACCAGAACTTAGGTGCATACTATTGGCTCTGGTCTTAGCAACTCCCTTTAGGACCCTGAAGGCTTCACACCCACATTGGTTTAGCACCTAGTAATTAGGGGTTTGGGCCTGGGGCTTTGCACCTAGTAAGGCTCAATCAAAGACACTTAATTAATTTAGCATTCTAAAAGAGTAAAAAAAAAAGTCCCAACTTAATTAATATTACATCATCTCATGGGTTCAGTGATCTAGGCAGAAAACTCTAAAATCCACATATCCAGCCTTTCTCTCTCTCCTGATTTCCAATCCTATATCACCAACTTGCAAATAGATACCTCTGCTTTACTGTCTTTACTGTCTCATAACCTCCTCATCCAAACTGGCTGCTAAGTGCTATGGATTTTTCCTTCATAACATCTCTCCTAGGCATCTTATCTCTAGCCACACAACCACCATCCTAATTCACGCCTTCATCACCTCTCTCCTGGACTGCTGTGATGGTGGTGTTCTCTTCTCTTCAATCTTTCCCCTCTCTAAGATAGTTACCAATTAATTCATTACAATAAGCATGTATTAAGCAGCTATAATACGAGCCAGGTATCAGTGATACAAAGTTGGCTGTCTACTAATGGAGATGTACCACTTTAAAAAGAAAGTACAAATCAAGGCAAAGATGGGTGGAGAAGAGAAAAGCACTAAGTAATTTAGAGCATTTTAAAGAGGGAAAGATTCTGTGAGGACCAATCCTGACATACTGCACTCTTCTCAGCAACCTAAGGGGCAAGGACAACTCCAGGGGACTCACGATGAAAAATGCTATCTTCATCCAGAGAAAGAACTGTGAAGTTTGAATACAGATTGAGGCGCACTACATGCTCGCCTTTTTTCTTCTCTTTTGTTTTTGGGTTGTTTTTTTTTTTTTGGTTCTGTTTCTTCTTTCTCATGATTCATTCCATTGGTCAAAATTCTTCTCCACAACTTGACTAGTGCATAAATTAATTCAATGCGAAGTTATACATGACATTTATATGAGATTCCATGCCGTCTTGGGGAGGGAGGGGGAAGGGAAGGGAGAAAATCTGGAACTCAAAACTATGTAGAACCGTGTGTGGTAAACTAAAAATAAATAAATAAATTAAAAAAAATAAAAATACATAAATAAATAAATGAATGAATGAATAAATAAATAAATAAATGAATAAAGAGGGAAAGATTACTTTCATCTGGGAACATCATGGAGGTGGTGGTACATGAGCAAGGCCTTAAAAGTAAAGAACGATGTCAGCTAGGAAGGGATAAGGGCAAATTCTGCCTTAGATTTGTGCAGCAGAAAAAATTACATTTTTTTCAATCAGAGAAAAAAAAATAGCCTGAAAGATCATCTGGTTCAATTCTATTTTTCAGATGAGGGAATCAAGCTCTAGATAATGCTAAGACTTTCCTGATAATGACTCTATTAAGCAAATAATACAAAAAAACCCCATATTTTCTCATTTTATAAAGGTGGAAACAAGATCTTACAGAGGTAAAGTGATTTACTTTATGTCATTGCTTTGTGCTTCTTCATACAAGATTTTTTTTTCCCACTCCTCTGAATCATTTCCTTTGAACTCACCATTTTGGTATCTCCTCCAAAGGGGTAGAGACATACTAGAAACTTCAACAAATGCTTGAGTGACAACTGAGGTGACTAGGTAGGTATTTGCAAGATGTTGTTTGTCCTTTGTTCTCAAAGAGGTCCAGGGCATCAGGGAGGTGATGCCATGACATGCATGTAAATTAGATTTAAGTTGGGGAGGGCTGTGCCTCAACTTTCTCTTCTGGAGCTATCTTGGTCTAGTGGCGAGATATAGATGAGGATGACTGTAGATGGCTTTCATTTGCAAGATCAAAGAACTAAAAGTGAGAAAGAGAGGAAAGAATGTTCTCTTCCCCTTTCCACCTCCAGCAACAACTAGTGTCAAGCATCCAACTGCTTCTTAATCTCACCTTTTATCTACTCTGGCATGTTCCACTTTGTGCAAAAAGTTTCCTAATGAATAAGCCAACTTGTGGCGAGAAGAGCACAGAAGCTTTATCTGCATCACTCTACCTCTGACTGTGAAACTGATGGATGTTTTTAAAGCCCTCAAGGAACATTTGCTAGCAGCTGTGTTTGCTGTATTAAAACAAAAAAGGAGCAGAGACCCAGGGGATCAGGTGGAAATACTGGGAAGAGGAAGGATTATGTGCTGTGGGAAAATAGACCAGTAAACACAGTAATTGGCAGGGGTTGGGGGAGGAGAGGGAGCCCTCATCCCAAGAATAGCCTGGAAGGAGGAAACTGTTGAAGAGAGTACTTACATATTCCACTGAACATTGGAGAATAAACCATATAATAGTAAAAACACTTTCCAGTTTAATGCAACATTTATTAAGTTCCCATTATATGGAGTACACTGATCTGGGTTTTGGCAATACAAAAAGAAAAAAAAGTAAAAAGGAAACAGGATAATCCCTACTCTCCACTTTGCAATATGATAAGGATATGAGAAATCCATTCATGTGATATCACCACTTTCTGGTTCTCTATCAGTAGGAAAGTAACAAATTTTCCTTACCTGAGGGTGCTCTGCCCAAAGGAATGTAAATTTTGACCTCTGAACCCTCCCAAAATATCTTGGGGGTTTAAACCTTTATCTTTAAACCCAAATTACTCTGGCGTCATTGATTGGCCAGCACTAAGTGCTAGATCAAACCCTATTTAGTCATGGTTTGGACCCTGACTGGCCCAAAGTAAATGTAAATAGCAATTGTTTCAGTTTTGGGCCCAAACCCTCCCGGACCGATCTTTATTTTTTTTGGACTATGGCAAAAAGCCCATTCTCTGTCTCATTTCTTACCTAGCCTTAATCACTGACTGGGCATTACCTCAGCCAAACTGAGATTACATTAAAGACTTTAGCTTAAAATGGCCAAGGTCCCTCACTGCATCCAAGGCCATCTCCAGTATTCCTGATCTGTATCTTGCCACTGGACTCAGGAGGCTTTGGAGAAGAAAGTGAGGCTGGTGACTTTGCACAGCCCTCCCTCACTTAAATCCAATTCACTTGCATGTCCTGGCATCACCTCCCTGAGGTCATGGTCCTCTTCTTGAAAGGAAGGACAAACAACAAGAGATCTTCCTAACTTTTCTCAGCTTGCTACCACCCTTTTAATTTCACAGAATAAATAAATGATAGAATCTCAGAGCTGAAAGATTCCTCAGGGCCATATTATTCAAACTTGCACCTACCTAAGAATTCTGTGCCCAACAAATGGTCATATAGTCACTAGTGAGAGGGAAGTCACTACTTCCCAAATTAACTCATTCCATTTTTGGATAACTCTTAAGTATTAGTAAGTTTTTCCTTATAATAAATCTAAATTCACTTCTACTTCTACCCAGTTGATATCCTATTCCCTATTGCATTTAGTCCTTCAAATGTTTGAAGAAACATACCACATTTCCCCTGAATATTCTCTTGTCCATGCTGATCATCCTTGTTTCCTATAATCAGTACTATATACCATGTCGGCAAGGCCCTTCACAATCCCAGTCACCCTTCTCTGGCTGCTGTCCAGCTTATTCATGTACTTCCTAAAGAATGTCTCCCAGAATGGAACACAACCCTTTAGATGTGGTTTGACCAGGGCAGAGTATGTTTGTATGAGCACCTTTTTATTCCTGGAAGTGATTTCCTCTATTAATCAAACTTGAAAGAGTATTCTCTTCTTTTTTTCCTCTTGGGGGTTGGGATAGAGCTCCGATAATGCACTGCTAACTTGTAGCGAGCCTGCATTCCACTGCCTGCCCAGCCACAGGATCATTTACAGAACTGCTCACTGCCTAGCCACTCCTTTCCTATCTTTATTCCTCAAGCTATTTTTTTCAGCCCAACTATAATATTTTACATTTACTCTTATTAAATTTCATATTATTAGATTTGGCTCCAGGTTCTAACCTGTCAAAAGCTTTTCAATCGTGCAAGTTTGATAAGCAAGGCGTCTCTGACTTTAACCAAGGCTTCAAAAAAGATATTTAAAAGTATGGGATGGCACCTTGAGTAAGGACTCAGACTTGCCATCAAGTTTCTTTTGTATAAATTTTGTGTTGCAGTGAATAGAGCACTGTACCTAGAGTCATGAAATCTAAGTTCAAATCCAGTCTTAGACATGTCCTAACTGTGTGCCCCTGGGCAAGTCATTTAACCTCTGCCTGTCTCAGTTTCCACAACTATAAAATAGGGATAACAATAAAACCTATACCATAAGGTTTTTTTGAGGGTAAAATGAGAAAATTTTGTAAAGACCTTAGCACAGTGCCTGTTACATAGTAGACACTTCAAGAATTTGCTCCTTTCATTCCTCATATGAAGCTAAGAGGCCAGTACTGAGATCAAGCCTATAACTTTAAACTACATTGCTAATTAGTTAACTAATAATGAAAGTAATGTCACTTTTATATAATATTTTATAGTTTATAGAATGTTTTCCTTAGATTGGGCTCATTTGATAAATACAGATATTATTCTTCATTTTTAATGAATGATTATTTGCTCATGCTCACACAGCAAGGCAGAGTTAGAGCTCCAACATGAACTTGAATCTTCCAATTATAACTCCATTATTCTGTCCAATAGACTAGAGGAATCAAACCGTCAACCCTCTACACACACACATACACACACACACATACGCACACATACACACATACATACACACGCACACACAAACACATACTTGGGGCCCACAACTGTCCCTGAGTGAGGCCTGATTAATATATAAATATATAATAAATAAATAAATAAATATATATATATATATATATATATATATATATATATATACTTATATATAAAATATAATTTGGAAATATTTAACAAAGTAAATTAAATACTATAAAACATAATGTTAATATGTAGTTTTCCAAGTCAATATGCATCTCTCTAGGGATCTTTATGTATGGTTTACTATCTCCCATTTTTTTTTGGAGGGGGGAAGGCAGGGCAATTGGGGTTAAGTGACTTGCCCAAGGTCACACTGCTAGTAAGTTTGTCAAGTGTCTGAGGCCAGATTTGAACTCAGGTACCCCTCACTCCAGGACCAGTGCTCTACTCACTGCACCACCCTACCTACCCCTACTGTCTCCCATTTCTATCTGAATTTGAAACTATTGCAACATACTACGGAGGCTTTCTAAAGAGAAAAAGCTCACAAAGTTATGACTGTGAGGAAGTCTGCTAGGTGCTGAAGAGACAAAGACAGGAGAATGAGCCTCTTTTCTATCGGAAAGTGTGGAAGGAGCAGATACAGAAGATAAAACTAAAAAATATGTACATCCTAAGTTGCAGAGGGAGAGATCATTAACAGTGACGTGTATTAGGAAAGTTCCTCTAGTAGGTAACATGTGAGCCTCATCTTTGAAGGAAGTCTAGGATCCTAAGATGCAGAGGTGATGAGTGAGCATATTCCAAGGACTGGGAATAGCTTATACCAAAGCTTTCAGGCAGGAAATGGAATTTGAAGATCAGGGCATGCAAATAGGTTAGTTTGTCTGAAAGGTAGAAAAACCAAAGAAGAGGAATGTGTAATAAGCCTGGAATGGCAAGCTTAACCCATATTATGAATGGCTTTAAATATTGTCTTATGAAAATATTAACAGCTTAGATTAGATCAAGTGGGTCGAACAGTGTTTCACATGAATTTCACCATTAATTTTGTGTTCTTTTTTAAATAAATCTATGTAAGAGATAGTATATTTAGTCCTATATTTATATCCATTGTAAATGTATACATGTTATCTATATATATTCTAATATAGATATGTTTAGTATAGTCCTCAGGGCATATTCTCTGTACCATTTCTTCTAAGGCAGGTCTGTTTCTCATCAGTTACAACAGATAGGAGTATGTTTCATACCAGTTCCAGAATTCCCCTTTCAGAAAAGACAGACCAGGGACTTGCACTGCTCTCGTTTAACCTTGGATGTTCATTAAAGACATCAGCCTTTGTCATCAGAGTAAACAGTGATCAGGCACAGGGTAGTAGGCTCTGGGGAAGAATCTTTGTTTTAGAGTAGGCTAGAGTCAGGTCTATGATTAACAGCATACCCACCTGTCCACAATAAAGTAACTCACCCAGGAGCAAGCAACTCATGTTCACATCTCATTTCTCCTTACCCTGGGCTCCTAGATTCTTTGATGTCAGATGATTCTTTCCTCCAAATTCCAAATTGCCACAGAGAGTAAATCAAAGGTTCACACACAAAAGTTCTCAAATGACGGGAGTTTGGGAGTCTGGAAAAGTAGAGTGTATGCAAGAGTGATGGAAATTCATTTATCGAAGTTACTAAGGGACTCTATCATATCCCTAGGACTATTTATTTCATGCCTTGCCTTTAAATAGAAAACAAAGGAAATGGTGAAGCCTTTGAGAACCATCAAAAAAAGGAAGAGTGGATAAGAAAAGAAAATTATAGATCTTATTTCCCAAGTCTTTTTAACTAAAGACTGGAACTAAAAACAAAGCAAAACAAAAAAAACCTGCTGGATTAAGAAAACACTCATTCAGAAAAATAGCAACTATGACAAAAACAAAAAAATCATACCAGTAAAATCAAAGTTGATGCTTATATACTTATGTAAGATTTGCAAATAACTTTCCATGCATTATTTTATTTAATCTTCCCCAAGTCAAACGAAAATTATTAAATC
Organism: Trichosurus vulpecula; assembly: GCF_011100635.1. Taxonomy (NCBI): domain Eukaryota; kingdom Metazoa; phylum Chordata; class Mammalia; order Diprotodontia; family Phalangeridae; genus Trichosurus; species Trichosurus vulpecula. The sequence goes on along the minus strand of NC_050578.1, from coordinate 126,581,293 downwards.
TTGTTTGCTAAAATGTCTATTTGTGAAGAAAGCCACAGCTCCCCCAAATTCATGATCCCCTGTCCCCTCAAAAAAGAAATAAGTAAAAAGAATGGAAATCTTTGCTTGTATGCTTAGAATACTGTTTTAAGAATGGCAGGTCTAAATCTTACAGATAAATAGCACCACAGCTCAGTTTAATTTTGTCTTGGAACTTGGTGCTCCAGGATCCCACAATTCTGCCTATCAGCTTCATGTGGATGGACTTCTTCATTCAGTGGAAAGAAAATGGAGATGAAGAATCCCTGGAAGTCAGGACTTAGGCATTATTAATCTTTTAGTAAGCTAAACTCTAGGTTAGATTCTGTTGCCAGGCTAACCCACCAAATATAATAACTATTTATATTATTGTTTCTGTGGAAGAAACATGTTCTCAGTTCCAAATAGCTCCCAAACAAAACAATTCTTCATTGTTTCCTGGGGAAATAAGAGCTCTCCTCCAATGACTCCCTTCATCAACAGTTCCACTAGAATTGCTAAGAAAAGTAAAGAAAAAGAAAGATGGATGTTCCAACCACTGTTCCAGGAGTGAACCAATAAGGTCATTGGATTTGGTTCCATGTCATAGAAGCTTATGTTGAAGGAACTATGCATGCTTACTCTGGGGAAGAGAAAGATTTTCTTAGGTTCAGGAGAGTAGAACGTTATAATTATGTTCATAAAAATGTGTTTTAAAAATAGTTCTAACTTGCCAGCATTTTCTGATGATATGATAAATTTGTAAACTAAGATTTTCAGCAGTTAAGCAAGTTTGGGTGAGTGTGTAGTGGGGAGCGATAGTACAGATGTTTGTTTTCCCTCAAAGGCTGGCATTTTGTTCTTTGGAGAAACTCAAAGCCTTTTTTCAATGCTATTTGATAGAGAACAAGACCCTTGTTTTGTGAATGGATACAGTGATACCCCAGAAATAAACCATCTGTAGCCAATCTACATATTGGATTAGCTTGCAAATCTTGCTTTCAAATGCTTAAATGATATGCCAGGTACCATGCTAAATTCAAAGCATTGTTGATATAAAATAGGTATTTACTTGCTGTGACTGGAAATCCATTTAATTCATGACTATTTATTAAGCACTTAGTATATGCTAGGTCCTGGGGATATAAATATAAAGAATGAAACAATCACTTCTCTCAAGGAGTTTATATATTAAAATGCCAAGAGGTGGTAGGTATAAATTTCACTGGGTTAATACAATCTTAACCCAGGTAAATAAATGCACAAAATGAATAAAATTATACAACATAAAGGTAAAGGCATTTTAGGAAATGCATAATGTTCTGGCAAATACAGAAAAGGCCAACAAATTTTCATAGAAGTGCCTGGTGTACTTGAGGGGGCTCTTTTGCATCAGTTTGGAAGTGACAAAGATTAATTTCAATATGAACTTGCAGAAATTCAGGGGAAAAATGTGGTAGGAATACAGTATAGTTTCATTATAGAATTTAAGTGTTCTGAGTCTCTAGATCATGAAGAGTACCTCTAACTCTTCTGCCTTTCAGGTCCTACAATTGTCCAAACTTTTAACATATATGATTGATAATTGATTTTACTTAAATTATTATTCTCCTTCAGTGAAATTGTTCAAATGTATTGAAGTTAAATTGTAGTTACATGTTAGAGATAGAAAAAAAATTCCAGTTTAGAATTATTTTGTCTTGTGTCATCCTTCTCTGCCGTTTGTTAATTTACCTCTTAAATCTCAATGAAGAGATAATTAATTAGATTATTAGGAGTTGTTTCTGACATGATTTCATGTTTATGCTGAGTTTTGAATCTTTATATTCCTATTTATCACAGTGCCTAGAGGTAATTGCCAGATTGAGACTGCAAGGATCAATTGAGGCCAGCACCAATTCCTGCAAAGTTATCTGCTTCCTAGGTTTCCCCTGGGATTATTGCTCTGGGCTTGTGTGTCTTCTCAATAAGAGAATTAGGCTCCCTGAGGCCATCTCTACATCTGATTCCCAAGGAACAATTACACTTTTGATCTAATCTAAGGTTCCCTTCCCCCTCCCCAAAATGGGAAGTAAAGAGAGGTATCCCATGCATGAACAAACATGAATCTAGTTTGGAATAAGTAGTTTATTCCAACATATAAATGGGATTAGAAAAGAATCCAGCAACATATCAGTACTAATAAAATCAGTTGAAAGACTGATAGTTAAATCTTATTTGGACCAGGTGTGACATAGAGCATAGAGTGCTGAACTTGGATTCAGGAAGATCTGAATTCAAATTCTGGCTCAGTCTTTTCAACATTTGTCTTTATGGCTTGGGCTGAATCAAACAGCTTCAGGAATTACTAGAAAATTTGTACCAGGAAGATAATACAATCATGAGCTTTATAATTATGTGGCACAGCAAGCAGGCAAACAAAGCACACACACACACACACACACACACACACACACACTATGGCAATTTAAACAGAGGTTCAGACAAATGCAAGAAACTCACCTGTTACGGGGAAGAGAGACAATGTCGGGGAGGGAATATGCTCAAAGTTGAGGTTTAGTTGGCAAAACTACATACCTTAAAATGTATTTGGTTGAGAAGAGGTAAACAGTGACAGATGTAAGACACAACATTCCTAGACAGACTCATGTGTTAGAAAAGTTTTTGAGATCACTTTTCAATAACTGGGTAGTTGGAACTCAGGTAGGGGGAATTTCCTTATCATGTTTGAACCTGTAGTGGTAAATGCATCATATCTTCTTGTTAAAAACTATATGCAGAAAAATGATCCAAATAAAATGATACCAAGTCAAGATTTTTTGATGCAATACAGAGTTGAAACTGTGGAATCATTGTAGTATGTCAACGAACGCTGTATCAGAGGACTTGTGATTTGTTTCCCATATTTTAATGACATCAAATGCCTGAAACCCATATGGTTTCCAAACTGTCAAAGCATAGCTTAAGAATTAGAAAGCATCATAGAAGCCGTCTAATACAACTTCCTCTTTTTATGAATGAGGAAACTGCTACCCAGGGTGGCGCAGGGACTTGTCCACAGGGCCCAGGTAACTATCCCTGACTTGATCCCAGTCCATTTAATTGATTTTCACTGCATTATTCTAGGTCCAGTCATTCTTAAAAACAAACAGATGAAAAACACAGAATTAGTTGAGTGCCAACACTCTACAGAAAATAAGTTGTCTATTAAGATTCAGAAATGAAACACTGGGCATGGTTCAGGAATATGGGCATCCAAAAAAAGAGAAGTCTGATTTATTCATGTTGAACTCAGGGCCTGGCAAATAGCAGGCACTTAATAAATGTTTGTTGATTGATTGAACTTTCAAGGTATTCATACTTTTATTAAATAACCATTTAAATGACCTTAGTCAAGCCTGGAACATCTAGAACAGAGGTTCCCAAACTTATTTGGCCTACTGCCCCCTTTTAAAAAAATTATTCCTTGTCCCCCTGGAAATCTACTTTCTTTTACCCTTTAACTTTTTAAAATTAGTATCATTTTATATACATATACACACACATATATATACATACATACATATATATATTTAAAAAGATGCATTTTAAATTTAGTAATTATAAATTTGTTGGTTTTTTTCCTGCATGAAAATTTTGATGATGCAGTGTAACTGTATTGTAAAGAAGTCATTACCTGCATATATTCCTGCCAATGTATGCTGGACTTCCTAACAACATGCGATGCACTTGTCTGCCAGCACTTGCTTGGTAAGACCTGTGGGTGGTCTTGACCATTGATTGGTTATAGCTTGCTTTTGGAAAACAATGTAATCACTAAGACTTTAACTCTGTTACACAACATATGAAGCATGTATGGATGGTTTTTAAAATTTTTTATTTTCTTTTTTTTCTTATGCTTTCACCATCCCCTTATTTTTATACGATACCCCCCAATTGCACCTGAGCCTACCACCACACCCCTGGATCCTTCCAGTGCCAGGGTGGATGGTGGGTCTATCATCCTCTTTTTGAACCTCTGATAAAAGAATAAGGTTCCAGAAAGACCCTGTCCCTTACAGAGCAGTGAGACTCACTTCTACACAAGGTAATTTGATAGAACCTATAATGAAAGGTAAGACATTCTCAATTTGAGCTAATTTAATCCATAGTTGATGCTGATAAGTGTTCACTTTGAAGTCCCATGCTCACCCTATCCTAATTGCCAGAAATGTTGGATAAATGTAGTTATGTTTACCAGAAAGTCTGAGACCTTCAGTATATCAGGTTTACCTCTCATTGTAATGATGAGGTGATGTCACTTAATCTTGAGGGACAGGTGGATTTGTGGATGTATCTAATCAGAATGTAGGCTTAAGTCCCCACACGCTAGCTAATTCTAGGTCCTTTTGGATGTGCTATATTTCAATGAATGCCTGTCATGTGACCTTGGCATAGTGGAATTGGTTCGCCACCAAAACAGACACACATGCTAGAATGTGGCTAAGTGTGTATTCTGCATGGAATCAGTAAGGAAATAATTAGTACTTGACAACCAGAGAAAACAGCACACAATAAAGTACGAAACACCTGGCAAATGATGAGCTTTTTAGAAGTTCTGGGACAGATAATCCTACTAAGAATGATGCTGCTAATAATAATAATAATAGTACATGCATATATATGTATACATATATACACATACACATATGCATGCATACACACATTTTATATATATTGCCTATACAAACTCATCTGAGTCCTAACTTGAACAGAAAAAAAGAATGACACATGAAGTTCCCATAGAATGCTTGCACATTTTTCATGAGACTAATTGTAGGCTAAGTACCTGGAGTTCTGAGATCTCTATTCAATCCCGGCACATAAGTTCAAACAAGGGATCTGCTTTAAACTGAAATGCAAGACTGATACTTCTCTGTCTCTGTGATCTGATAACATCAGACTTTTGATCTTGTCTGGTTGCATAACGAAACATGGTGAATGGAATTAATAGTAAGCTATTGCAAGTTGGTGTATACATTTCTGCCTGTCTTGTACTCTGACCCTGAATACCATTCTTTGTGGTCGTTCTCTCAACCGCAGATCCAGGGAGGTTTTTGTTGTTCAGTCGTTTTAGTTGTCTCTGACTCTTCGAGACTCCATTTTTTTTGTTTGTTTTGTTTTTGGCAAAGATACTGAACTGGTTAGCCATTTACTTCTCCAGCTCATTATATGGATGAGAAACTGAGGCAAACAAGGTTGAGTGACTTGCCCAGGGTCACACAGCTAGTGAGGGTCTGAGGCTGGTTTTGAATTCAGATTTTCTTGACTCTAGCCCTGGTGCTTTTTCTACTGTGCCACTTAGCTACCCTTGGGATGAGTTCAATATCCTTACTGAGTAAAGCAAACTGGTTTTTCATTAAGAAAAAAATCATTTTTTTAACTTATCAAAATAACATTAGAATGTAATTTAAATTCTTTGAGGTCAGGAGCTTGATTTTTGTTTTATTCATTTATTTTATATTTGCCTTTGCATCTTTGAATACTTCACGCATAGTATTTACTTAATAAATGCTTGTGAAATTGAATTGATTTTTTGAAATGATAGATCCAGAAATGCTTAAATATGTGTACCCAGGACAACTTTGCTTCCTTGAGATGTTCCTTAGCTAGTATTTCCATCATAGAGCCATTTCTGATTTACTATGTCTCCATCTTTACTTCTTTTGGAACTTCACCTGTTACAGAAAGTGAAGTTCCTACCATTTTGACCATTTCTAAAATAGAACCTAATATACTTCCTTTTTGTTTTTTAGGGTGGAGTTATTTTCTGAATATATTACATCCCTTGCTCGATTTTAATCCTAGACTGATATTTCACATAGGCTTCAATGACTTTTTTTAATAAAGGCAATAAGCAGGAAAGTTTCCAGTTGTGCACATTATCTTGAACTATTTTTCATACTGAAATTTGAAGTCTATGAGAATTAAAATCAGGAATATTTCATAAGGCTGTGTAAAATGGCTGCTGTGGGCAACTGAAGGTCATGTGACTCGAGAAAGTATTTCAAACTAAAGGAAGGATTAGCCTTGAATTGTTGGTTGTGATGCAAAGGGGTCAAATTAGGCTGTTTACTGAAAATAATATTATCTTGTTTCTATAGCTTATCCATATTGATTTCTTGATGTACAATATTGTGCATTGGAATTCATAAGAACTAAAAGCTGGTTCTTCCTGTGGCATAGTGGATAGATTTCTGGATCTGGATTCAAAAGACACGAATACGGATCCTGCCTTAGATATTTAATAGGTTTCTGACCATGTACAAAGTACTTTAACCTTTCTGAGTCTCAATTTCTTTATCTACAACATAAGCATACTTATACCATAAGGTTGTTCTGAGGAAAATATGTTTCAAACTTTTGAAAAGTTACAGGACTTCCTAGATATAACTTGTAACAGCCTTCCTTTCATCTTTTCTTTGAATACAAGTATGCAATTATTGTGAAATTCTCAATTATTTTCTTTTCAGTCTCAATTTTTAATTTTTTTTGTCCATCACAGGCTTTGGTGTTGGAGTATACCATGTAAGAATTTTCAATAAAGATAACAGAAATGACTGAATATGAAATCGATCATTTGGAATTCACTCGTGGGAATCTTTAATTCCTGTACTTCGGCTGATCCAGATGAACTTGTGCAAAATACTAAGCTTTTAATATATGTACAATGCTGTGGACAAATAATTAATTAACTCTTGTAATTGACTTCCTTTTCCCCTCTCCAAAGACTTTCTAATTTGTAGTTCTTTTCCTATAATCTGAAAGTAGGTTCCACACATAGAATATAGAATGTAGGAAGAAGAGAGTACATGACTGCTAAGGTCCCTTCCAATTCTTTAAAAAAAAAAAAAAAACTATGATTTAATGTTTGTCATTCCCTTCATATGCTGAGCCATGACATGTCCTCACTTAATAAACCCTTTTTATTTTCTTACTTTTTTTTTTTCAAAAAAGAAGGAAAAAGGAAAATGCCTTGTTCAGTGAGTTCATGCTGTGGAGGCAAAGATAGCTTTCCCTGCTCAAGAATTTCTTTTGACAGCTTTAAATTGCATTTCTGACATGTCAAATCGAGTTGCATCTTGTTACCTTATGACGCGATATAACACAAATGTATCTACAAAGTGGAACACTACATGGTATTTTAGAAATGCATTCCTGGCTTTTTGGATCCTAATCTGGCTATCAATTCACACATTTGAATAGCAATGATTTGGTAGAAATAGAAGTGGTAAATGGAAAGTGGTGCAGGAAATGGGCATGATTGTATTAGCAAATCACTTTTTTTTCATGCAGTTTATCTTTTTTGAAGACAAGGAGGGAATAAGACATTTATGTATTCTAGTATTCAGAGCTAGAAAAGACTCTAGTTCCCAAGTCAGCCAACATTGTCATTTGACGAATTTGGGAACTGAGGCCAAGGAAGAGAGAAATTCCTTCCAAAGATAATAATATTTCATTTTAAGCTAGAGAAAATTGATTTTATCTGTTGTTGATAGAATAAGGAGATTAAAAAATATAAAAGAGAGAAAACTAGAATGGATTTGGAAGAATCTATTTTCATAACAATGTACCTTTGTATAACTTCAGTTCTCTGATTCTGTTGCCCCATCTTTAAAGAAATTAAAACAATGGATATTGGTCTTTTATACATATAGGAGGAAGAACAGAAATGATTTCATTGGAGCCATATATGACTGGATTATAAGAAAGAAAAAGAAAAAGAAAAAAAAGACTAGCTACTACTTAATGGCTTAGTTCATTAGATATCCCTATAAAGCCAAGAGCATCCAAGGAATATCTGTAGGAAATTAGTTGAAACCCTTGTGGAAAATTCTGAGACTGTATAGGTGATAGTTATCCAGTATGGACAGGCCCAGTTGTGGTGTCCTTTCTCTTTTTTGAGGAAATATCCATATAAATGAGAGCACAGATCCGTATAAGAACTGGCAGTTTTCTTTGAAACACTAAAATATAGAACTTTAAGATTATTAAAAGTTTTTTTTTCCTGTTACTTAAAGTTGTTACCATTATGTTTTATCTCTAACACTGTATTATCTTATTTACATTTTAGTTCTTAGATATGTGGGCGATAAAATTCTAATGATTCTTCCTTCCATGTACTACCTGTGAGACCTTGAGCAGGTAATTAGTTTCCTCATTCATAAAATTATGAAATTGGACTATATGAGCTCAAACATTTTAAAACTAGTAATTTATATGTTTTATTGCTGTCTTCTTTGAAGAGATTACACATGCAGGAGAGTTTAACTTATAATCTTTGGACCTCAATGGCAGTACTAGAAGCCATGGTTAGAAGTTACAATGAGATCCTATTAAGCTCAACGAAAGGGGAAAAACAAAAACAAACAAACAAAAAACCCAAACTCCTTGTTGTTTGAAGTTCTCCCAAAGTGACGGTTGTGAGTTCTCACTCGCTAGTCTTCTTTAATCCAAGTACTGAACAACTACTTGTTTGATGCATTGTCTTTAAGTAAATGGCTAAACAAGTATGTTTCATATATTGTAAAGGGGATTGTTGTCCCTATGGGTTGGGTTAGATGGTTTCTAAGGTCTCTTCTGGCTCTGAAATTCTGTGATCTATGAGTCTAAATTTTTGATGATGGGTGAAGTTCCTAGTACTGGCATCTCCATTCTGCACTTTGGCCTCTTGATAATGTCCCTTCTGTCAGATAGCTATACTAAGATACCCAGCATGCTCTTCTCCCTTTCCCTATCCCTACAGAAGTACCACCCTTTTCCCAAACCTTTCATTATCATTCCTGTACATCAAAGCATTAATGACTCAGAGCAATGATCTCCAAAGTTGGGGCTGTGACTTGACCCCCAGTAGTTTTTTTCTCAATTAATATCTAGTCTGGGGCTTGTATTTAGTCATGTCATCATTTCCCTGATGCCATGGTCCTCTTTGAAAATGAAAGACAAACACAACTTGTGAGTAGACCCAGCTGCCTGAATGAGGACACAGCTAGTTGGGCAACTCCACTCATCCTCTCCTCCCTTTCCCTCTGCTTCTCCTTCTCCTCTCCAAAGGAAGGAAGATTTTGATGGCCGGAACCTGCCCACTTAACTTGAGGTTTACTAGCCAGATTTCTTTCTTACTTTCTTCTTCCTTCCTTCCTTCCTTCCTTCCTTCCTTCCTTCCTTCCTTCCTTTCTTTCTTTCTTTCTTTCTTTCTTTCTTTCTTTCTTTTCTCTCTTTCTTTCTTCCTTTCTTCCTTTCTTTCATTTCTCTTTTGTACCCAGAGCATCTTTCCTTGGTATTATATTTAGAATGATCAAAAATTTTAGACCTGAGAGAAATCATCTAAACCAGAGGTATAAAACATATTGCCTGCAGGCCTTATGTGGCCCATGATACTTCTATAATGTGGCTCTGAACCAGATTAAACTGTACTTGGGATATATTTAACAAAGCAAATAAAAATGCAATAAAACATAGATAATATTACATTTTAAAATTGTCAATATGTGGCCCATAGGAATGCTTTATATAGTATAATGGTCCCCATTTATATTTGAGTTCTACACCACTGATCTAAAACAATCTCCTTGTTTTACAGATGAGGAAACTGAGGTTCAGAAATGGAGAGACATCACTATCATTCCTCTATAGTTAAATATAGATTGTTTGAGAATGAGGTCAGTTTAATTATTTTGTCTTTTTATCACAGTAACAAGGGCAGTACCTTGTGTATTGTAAGAAATGAATAAGTATTTCAGGGATGAATGAATGGAATGAGTGAATATGTTTCCATGAGAGCAAACATCCTTTTTTAAGAACTACTGTTAAGGGAAAGAACACTGGTAGTCATCATTATTTTTAACATTTCTTCCTACAAAGTCAGTATAGTGGAATGGATAGAGAGTTAGTCTGAGCACCAGGAAGACATAAGTCTTTAGATGTGTAACCTCTGATACACAGTGGCTGTGTGACCCTGGTCAAATAGCACCTCAATACAGTAAACAATTGTCTATGATTCTGTCAGAGAAGATGTCAACCTGTATCATTGGAGCTTTCTCATCCAGGGGTTTCATATACCAATGAGAATACAAAGCCAATCTATATCCCCACATGGAGAACATTTACAAATAATCTTATTGTGTTATCATTATATTGCTGTGAGTACTAATGCAGCATATAGATACTCTAAAAAAGACTAACAGAAAGCTGTTACCTCTACTCCTGCTCTGTGACTGGCCCATTTATTTTTCTGGTCCATGGAAAAATGTAAAGAAGACTGGGTTTGGAATGAAAACCTTGGTTGCATTCCTAGCTCAGCCACTTACCACTCATGTGACCTTGGACAAATTACTTAACCTTTATGGGCCTTAGATTTCTTGAATGTAAAATGAGAGGGGCAGACTCTAAGAGTCCTTTCAGCTCTAAATCTATGGTCCTATGATCCTTTTATCTCTGAAAAACTGTGTCTCTGAATAGAATTCATCCCAACATCTAAAAATGTTCACATCATTTAAGAAAATAGAATGTTTCCTTTGGGGTTAACTTTGAGAACTTCCTCCTGGGGTGTAAGACAACAGCAAACACCAACCAAAAATCCCCTAGCCATCTATTAAATGGCACATTTGCCATTTGATCCTCTTTAGTCATTTCTATAGTCATTTTCTCCTCACTGCTTCTATTTATCATATTGTACTCCCGGATACTGATCCCAGCAAAATGCAATTTACTAATGGCTGAGTAAATCCATTTGCTCAAATTATATTAATTTAATGTTCTTTAGTTAAATAAACTGAGATCATTAGCATGATCCACATGTTGGTATTGTTTGCTGCCTAAAGTATAATTTGTGTAAGGCAAAAACCACAGGAAAGAAATTCGATACATTCTGGTTTTAATTGGCAGCTTTATTTGAATTCCAGAAGCTTGTTTTAAGGCCTAATTTCCATTTCTTGATGTGAAGTTAGTGCTCATAAGAGGTGTTGAATTGGTAGTACTAGAGACAGAAATTGTCTGTCCAACAGAGAAGTTCCAATGGCTACAAGAGGCTCCTCACAATTTCAATTACTGCCGGGGAATTTTAACCTTGGAAATAATCAACATCTTCTTGCATTTTAAGTTCTCAATTTCCATGCTTAATCAACTCTTACTTTTCCTGGCATTGCCAGCAACAGTGCTCCCAAATATTTTTAAAAATAGCAACAATAGTAATTAAGGCATTTAGGCATGAAGAATCGCATGCTGACAATTTCCCATTTTGGCTCTTAAGGCCGATCTTTTCCTTGTTTTTGGAGAAACAAGATTTAATATAGGATTTTAGATCAGATGGCAATGAGTCTTATTATCATCTGCCCCTAATTTTATGTATGATTTTGCATAGCCTTCTTAACACGGTTTACTAATGGTATGTTATTAATCCAATTCAAGGGTAAGATAGCAGGAGAAAATCACAGGAAATTTAAATTCTTGATAGGTTGTCTTATTAAGAGGGGATTAGACTCATTATATATTCCTTGAGAATGAAGAGTTATTACTAATAACTAGAAGTTACAAGGAGGCAAATTTCACCTCAATAAGCCAAAAAAGGTAACTAGAATATTTCAAAGATAGAAAAAGCAACCTCAGAGTACAATGGGCTCCATGATGAATGTAAAGCACTTTGTAAATCTTAAAGATATACAGAAATCCTAGAATCACTGAAGTTCAGATTGCTTGGGACCTAAGAGACCTTATAGTTTCTCTATACTTATTATTACATATCTAACAAGGATATATATGTATATATATATGTATATGTATATATAAGTAAATATGTACACACACATATACATGTGTGTATGTATTTATTTGTGTATACATTTATAAACATATATGTATACATATATGTGTACATAAAAAGATCGCTCCATATATTACATGTATATTACATATATCTTCATATATACGCAAATATATGCACATAGCCACCAGAACTTGGTCAATTTTTCTTCTTTAAATATGTGTATATATAGTTAGTTCTTTCGTTAGTTAGTAAATGGCAGCTAGGTATCTCAGTGGATAGAGTACTGGGGTTTGGAGTCTGGAATGTTTCTCTTTGTGAGTTCAAATCTGGCCTCAGACTCTTACTAATTGTGTGACCCTGGGCAAGTCACTCAACCTTTTGTCTCAGTTTCCTCATCTGCAAAATGAGGTGGAGAATGAAATGGCAGAGCACTCCAGGATCTTTGCCAAGAAAATTCTAAATGGGGTGATGAATTCTGACATAACTGAAATGACTCAACAAAAAATGGCATAATTTTAACAATTTATTGTATTTATTCCACAGAGAAATAACTAATAATTCTGGCCACTAAAGCGGGTAACTCAAAAGTTCCCTCAAATCAACTTTTAGGGTCAGGGAGCACTGGGTAGAACCCTTGGGATTCTGGAAACAAAGTCCCATGAAGGGGCTTGATCCAAAGACCCAGGGACAATAAAGATCTCAGTGTTGTGGCTGTTGCCAAGGTGGGGAGAGAGTAGAACAGTTCACCTGGGCTTTTTGCTGTTGTTTCTTATTTTCATTAATTATTTTTTTAACTCAGTTCTAAACTCAGCTATTCCTCCTTGTCATGTCTCTTATTAGGGAATACTTGGAAATAACCTCAATCATCTTATCCTCAACCAGATATTTGACTTTGTAAATATTTTTGACCTATTTTTATAGGTGAAAAAACTGAAGTGAAAGCTTCTAAGAACAAAACCAAAACCAAAAAACCCTCACTTTAAATTCACCTAGACCTAAGGCCCTGGCAAACTGAATTCTCCTCCTTAGTCTTTATTATTCACATTTACTAGTAATTTTAAAACAAAGATTAAACTTTTCTATGAGAAGAAATTGCTGGAATTCTCTCTATGCTCACTTAAATAGAATGAAACAATATAGCTATCTTCTTAACATCACTCAATTTTCAAAGAAGATGGTAGGGGCCAGGCTAGGGGCTACTAATTTAAAGTAATTTGGGTTCAGTAGTTGACAAAGAATAAGGTTGAGCTATTTCAGGTTTCCTACAAGTGTTTTGCAATTTTTAAGTGTCCTTTTCTACATCTCCCAAATGGATATACCCCAAAAGCAAAATGCCTAAAATAGGGTTAAAGCATCATTGCTCTAGGCCTGGGGGTGGGGGAATTATTTTAGTACAGTCTCTTCATTTTAAACATGAGGAAATTCAGACTTATGAAGGTTAAGTGACTTGCCCCAGGTCAAACAAGTTACGTGTAACAAAGCTGGAATTTGAATATATATCCTCTGAATCTGCTGGTAAGCTATTTCCGAATTCTGATTCTGAGTCCACTGCTCTTTCTACTACACCACAATATTTCAAAAGTGGGTATCTGATTTTGATTCACCAAGCATCTATTAAGTGCTTACTGTGTGAGACCCATAATTCATAATATTTTATTGTTTAATTTATTTACTATAAAATTTCCTCCTGACAGATTTCTTTTGGTAATTGGTCATTTGGCCATTTATTTTTTTGTTTTCCCTTGAAAAGTGAAATTAAAAAAATGTTCATATTACCAATACCTTTCATTTTAAGTTTATCTTGTATAGTAGCTACTATTTCTGAATCATCTCTTGTAAAAAGTTTAATTGTATTTGGAAAACGGTGTGACCATTACACACAATTTTGCAATTGCTCCATTGACATCCTATCTAGGCAAAGCAAGAAATCTCAATAAACATCCTAAAAACCCATAAGGTAATCTCTCTTTTTGATAAAATGACCTTTAAGGACTGTTTTCAAAAGCTTCTCTTTGAAAGCTGAGGGAGAGCATATGTTTGCAACAGCCAAATGGTATATTCTTCTCTTGAGGCTTGAGATCTCCCAACAACATGGAGATTGAAATAAAGCTTTCTCCATCTCATTGATCAGAAAATGTATATTGCCTTATATACTCTTCTATTATCTAAAACACTAGAATGCTATAATTACGTAACATGATTAAAAGCTTTACAAAGTAATTCATAGTGTTCTAAGCATGAATATCAGTGAGACTTTGCAGGGCTAAAAAATTTCATGATCTCTGAACTCATTAGTCATCAGTGGTTCTGATCTTTGGAATGAAATACATTTAGATCTTCCTTAGAAGTTATGCTTCTGAAAAAAAAGGAAGTCACGTGTAGTTTAAAGGTTTTCTACTAGAGGAAGAGCCTCAATTTTTTTAATCTTTCAAGATATCTATTTTGTTCTTAAAATAACTAATAACATAATTATGGCCTAATTTATGTAATAATTATGAGTATATGTATGTTGCATATAATTTTATGGACAGTAAACCAATAAATTCAATTTGCCAAACAGTAAAATTTCCCATTTTACAGCTATCCTCCTTATTTCATCCAAATGTAGAAAGGTTTAAATTGCTACTTAATACATGAAATATATATACTCTACAACCTGCACATACATCAGAATTATTCTTGGTAATCAAAATTTTATTTAATCAATATCCAAATTTACTCTGAAATATTTACTTTAAAATAAATTATGGGTAATATCTTTAATAAATAATAATAACTATCCAATTTAAAATAATATATTTCAAATTCTTTGTATTTTTGCATGCTGCCGTGTCTCAGGAGGGGAAGCTAGGTGGTGCAGTAGACTGAGCGCCTCATTTGGGGTCAGGAAGATTTAACATCAGCTCAAATAGAGCCTCAGACACTTAGTAGCTGTATGGCCCTGGGCAAGCCACTTAAGCCTTTCTGCTCAGTTTCCTCATCTGTAAAATGAGGTGGAGAATGAAATGGCAAACCACTCCAGTATCTTTGCCAAGAAAACCCCAAATGCAAGTCACACAGAGTCTGACACAACTGAAAAATGGCTGAACAACACCAAAATGTGTCAGGAACCACGCACACACCTACTTCAGTTAAACATCCCCAAAATGTTTTACATTAGTAAAATTCTATGGAATTCATTTCATAAATTATTCATGTTAAATCACTCTGAGAAGTAATTCAAAGTTGCTATTCCCTTTTTTTCCCCCCTGGAAGAAGCTATGGATGGGGAAGAACTAGGAGATTCCTAAAATTTTACAATATCTCATTAAGAGTTGACATATAAAGAGGCAGCATTGTATTTTGGAAAACAAAAGCAAGATCTGGATTTAGTGACAGGCATATTTGATTAGTATCCCAGTCCTTTTACTTGCTACTTATTTCACCTTAGGTTAGCCAAATAACTTTTCTGTGCCTCAGTTTCCTCTTTTGTAGAGTAAAGGGATTGTAGTCTAAGGTTCTCTAAGATAACAACTCTGTGTTGTGATATAAATGGTCCCATAGAATACAAGGATTCAAGTTTAAAATTTCCCAGTTCATCCAGCCATTGGTAGGAGGCTAATGGAGGGTCGTTATATATAAATGAGTTGGGCCAGACTCAGCTTTGAACTTCTGCAGTAATTCGAAATGGGAGCTAACGGTTTCTTATTGATATATTTCATGCCATGGAAGACAATTTTCTGTAGTGAATAGAGGGCTAAACTTGTAATCCTCAAGACCTCAGTTCAATTCTTATCTTTGATTCATCCTGGACAAGTCAATTAACTCCACAGAATTCCAGGCAACTGCCTAAGACAATGCATTGCAGAGCCGTTGTTGATCTGAATATCCATATATTACTGGGTAAAGATCAATGGAACCCAATATCCTATACCTTTTGATATTTAATAATACATAGAGGTAGTTAATAACTCTCCTCCTTTGTTGTTGTTCAGTTATTCAATCATGTCTGACTCTTTGTGACTTCATGAACCATAGCACACCAGGCTCTTTTATTCTCCACTATCTCTTGAATTCTGTCCAAGTTTGTATTCATTGTTTCAATGACACTATCTATCCAACTCATCCCCTGCTGCCCTTCTTTCCTTTTGTCTTCAATCTTTTCCAACGCCATGGTCTTTTCCAGTGAGTCCTGTATTCTCCCTATGTGACCAAAGTATTTAAGGCTCAACTTTAGTATTTGAACTTCCAGTGAATAGCCTGATTTAATTTCTTTAATTATTGACTGATTTGATCTCCTTACTGTCCAAAGGACTCTCAAAAATCTTCTCCAGCACCATAATTTGAAAGCTTCAATTCTCTGGGCTCAACTTTTCTTAAAGACCAACTCTCACTCCCCTACATTGCTACTGGAAAAACCTCCCTAATATAGTAAAAAAAACCCTCCCTAATATAGTATATAATCAAATAATGGATAATGTTCAGAATACGCAATTTAAGAATTATATGTATTGTGAGACATTTCTTTGAAAAATAGCCATCTGGGCACAGTTACTCTCTTTTAAGCAAAATGTTTCATAAACCCAAGAGTACCAATCATTAAACATTCTAGATAAATGAGAGCTCATTGAAAAAAAAATTAAAAACATATACATAAAAATAAATGAATGCAGGACTGCAGGAGAAGCAACTGTGGAATTTAAGAACATCAAAATAAAATAATAATTAAGTAGTTTAGGAAATATAGCATTGGACCTGGATCAGAAAGACCTGAGTTCAAGTGAGTACCAGATATTATTAGTGTTGTGACTTTGGGAAAGTTACTTAATCAGCTTGGCTTGGCTTCCTCATCTATACAATGGAGGTAAAGAATAGTATTTATTTCCCAAGGTGAATTAATAATTAGTTCATTAATTAGCTGCATTGTATGCATAAAGCATTTTGCAGGCTTTAGAGTATATGATTATTTCTCTGTGTCCTATAGTTGACTATCACAGGAAATTTGGGTCCTATAATACATATGAAATCAATTCATTTCAACAAGCTCTCAACCGGTGCCTGCTATGTTCAATATTTTACATTCTGTGCTAGAAACTAGGGATACGAAGATAAAAATGAAAAAGAGTCCCCTGGCTCCATGGAACCTACATTTTTACTAAATATAATCACTGCCATTTTTATCATGAATTGAAGTTAGCAAACTTTATTGGATGTATTATTGGAAAGAGGATTCTTTAACTTCCAAATTCTTCATGGAATGGGTAAAAGGACAGAGCAAGATGAAAAGGGTAAAAATATGAAGATTGACTCTATGTTTAGACCTAGAAAAAAGTGGCAGAACTGCAGTGAAAACAGCTTAACCATTTAGGTGGAAGGATACATCTTTGTTGGCATTGAGAGGCAGAATGGTACAGTAGAAACAAAAACCAGTTCCTGTAAATAGAAGGCCTAGATCTGAGGTCTGACTGTCACATATTAGCTGTATATGCTGGGGCAAATGACTTCATCTTTAAAATTTCCCTTTCTTCCTCTGAAAAATATGAATAGTGATATTAATAATACACCTACCTCATAGGATTGCTTTTGAGGCAAGCATTTTGTGATCACAGTGGAGTTTGTAATGTTGTTATCAATATCTTTGCTAAAACTGATACCCCAAGAAGGAGAATTCAAGTAATTGTGTATATTGGCATTTACCCTGCCTTTCTCATCCATTATAGTACTTTCCATCACCTTAAAGTAGTAATTGCACTGAAAATATACAGCATTGGATGAAATTACGGAAAATTGATATTTTAATGAACATTTTCCAGAACTCCTGTGTAATGAATGAAATTTTCAGATCTGGAAAGCTGGTCTTAATGATGAAGCCAACCAAGCAGAAAGATTGCATGCAATACAAATCCAGGAGGCCTCTGAATGCTCACAATAGTTTCTAAAACTTGTTCTTGATGCATTCCTTTTATCACAGTAGGAAATGGTATTATAATGCACACACCTCACATAATGGGTTTCAAGTGAGTATTAGTTATTTGTAATGTAGGTTAAAGTCACTACCACCACCCAGTGCAATCATCAGAGAAGAAATGAGATTGAATTACCCATTTCTTGTCCTAAATCCTTTGGCCAAAATGTAATACAAATTACTGGGTGAGAAACATTCAATTTTGGCCCTCTCCATAGGTTGAGCACTCTGACAGTATGGCATATCAAGGAGGTGAGAACAAGAAGAGATTGGTTGTTGTTTAAAGGAAAAGACAAATAGGGAGAAAAGGAGAGATAGGAAGATTTGGGGTCCAGATTGTGAGAGATAGAACAAAACTAATGAAAAGGAAATTAATCAGGAACCAACCATTGTGGAATAATCACTAACAATAACTAGCATCTGGATAACACGATGTACCAGATACTGTGCTGTTTTATCGTTATTATTTCATTTGATCCTCGACAACCCTAGGAACTATTATTATGATTCCCTTTTTACAGATGAGTAAACTGAGGCAAACAGGGTTGACTGACTTCCCCAGGGTTACACAGCTAGTAAGTGTCTGAGACTGGTTTTAAACTCAGGTTTTCCTGACTTCAGTCCCAGCACTCTATCCACTGGCCACCTAACTGCATAATAAATTGTGTAATAGATGGATGGGTAGTCAAGCGAACTTAATTCTAATCTTGGTGTTGTCACTAAATGGCTGTGTGACTTTTGACATTAGTTTTTTTCATCTTTAAAATGAGCAGATTGGAACAATTGTCTCTAAGCTCCCTTCCTGCTCTAACACTTTATGAAATATTTATTGTTTCAAATAAATTCCAAGTCAGGTGGATGAGGGTTTAGTATAGTTTGGAATACAATTTCTTCCTTATGAATGCTCAGAAACTTTCGAGAGTGCCAAAGCTGTGAAGATTTAATGGAAAATTACATGGAAAAGACAAAATCCAAGCAAAATTTTGTGGAAAGGGAGAAAGAAAGGATTCTCGGTACCTAAATAAATGTAAAGGTCCAGGGGCTAGAGTAAACATGTAGATAAAAGACAATAAGATTCACTTTGCTCAACCAAAGATTATTTGAGTTGCAGTCAATGATACAGGAAGTTAGGTAAATGAAGAACCATCCAAGATTCAAAGCAGAATTCATACTGCACATGATAGGAGAAATGCTCAAAATTACACCTTCTTTTGCAAGACTCATGAGATTATAAATGTAGAGCTTGAAAGGGAACTCAGCGGCCCCTCAGTTCAACACCGCCAATTAATACTAGTTAATAATAGCTAACATCTATATAACATTTACTATGTGCCAAACACTTTGCAATTAGCATTTCATTTTATCTTCACAACATCCCTGGAAGGTGGGCATTATTATTATTGTCCACATTTTACAGATTAGGAAACTGGGGTAAACAGAGGTTAAGTGACTTGCCCAAGGTCATATATTTGGGAGGTGTCTGAGGCTGGATTTGAACTTAGGGCTTCCTGACTTAAGTCCCAGCATTCTATTCACTGCACCACCTCTCTTTCTCCTTCAGTTGACAGATGAGAAAACTGAAGAAGACACCAGAACAAATGATAGAGTAGGAGGAAGTAGTACAGCCTAGCTCTCCCCCATAAACATTACTAAAAAGGTCTAGCAAGAAGGTCAGAAGAAACCAGATCTCATCATTCAGTTCATTGGCAAGTAATTAAAGAAGGTACTTAACTATAGACATAGACCTGTACTGCTGTCACTCTGAACCTCGAGTGGGATCAGGGATTCAACCCATGGCCATGGACCAGGGATGGCCTGCAGTGTTGTCACTTTGATCGCAGAGAAGGATCATAGTTTCTAGTTGTTAGGGGCGCTCTGGACCTAGGCCCCCCGAGAGGGTAGTGAGACGCCAGGGAGTCTGGACCTGCTGACGCAGCAGTGCCTGTGTGGCTTCTGTCACGTCAGTACCGGGGCGGCTCCAACTGGAGGAGCTCCACCCTCGGGGAGGAACTGGGGAGGAGCCAACCCGAAACACCCAATATAAGGCGCGCCCCAGAGAGGGTCAGCGGGATTTTGTGTAAGATTCCTGGTACGCCATTGCAATAAACCTGCTTGTCGCATTCCGGTGGCTGTCTGGTGATTCTCCTCTCGCGTCCCCCGGGAGGAGCCGGAGACGTCCGAAGACCCGTGGGCAGGGTGAGTGTGAGGCGGTAGTGGGGGAGTACGGGGTGCTATTGTGGGGCACACCCGTCCGGCCGCCGACATCTAGTCACAGTTTAGTGACTAGGGCAGTGACTGTGGTCCAAGAAGAAGATGGTAAGACAGCCTACAGCCCTTGTGTTCTAAATCTACAGAGCTTTCCAGCTACCTAAAGGAGGCTAGGGTCAACAACAGTCAACTGGACTTCCACTCCAGGAAAAGCCTGGAATAGTGTTAACCAGCCTGAATAATCAGAATTTTCCCTTGATCAAACCTAAAATGACAGCTCCCAGGAACATATGAGGAACTGAGGTAAACAGAATAAAGTGATTGGCCCAGAGTCACACAGCTATGAAGAATCCGAATCTAGGTTTGAACTCATGAAGACGAATCTCCCTGACTCTAGGCCTAGAACTCTATCTACCATGCCACATAGCTGCCTCATCAGCAGTGATGGAAGGAAGTAAATGAGGCAGAGGACCTATTCTTGTTTTTGATGTTATAGTTTTGGTTTTGTTATGTGTTGATGACCTCAAACAAGAAAGAAGAAGAGGAGTGGGGTGGGTGTAAAAGGCAGAGAAATACACTGTCACACATCAATAGGGTGCTCAAGTAGAACGCTGTACAAACAAGGAGGAAGCTGTAAAGAGAGAGAGCACAACCTGAATATCTCTTTAATCTGACACAGTGAAAAGAAAGTAGAACACACACACACACACACACACACACACACACACACACACAGAGTTTGATGTGGAAATGCATTCAACTCCACAGGGAAATAAAATAGAATGAGAAGAAAGAAGGGATGGGGGGAGGAGGTAAAAGAGAGTGCAGAATCAGGGAGGTATTAGTCATTAGTATACAAATTCTAATTAAGTAAATCTTGAAATGAATTTGTAATCGAAAAAAGGTAACAAACTGTGATCAGGTTCTGGCTTAAAGGAAGAGAAAAACAGCAGAGAGTGAGGAACAGACTGCATGAAGAACAGAGCACTTTCACTAAGCACACTGATTTTTCACTTTTTTGTGAAGGTGGAGCCAGACAACCAGAGAATAAGATGGAGGAAAATACAAAATTAATATTAATAACTATGAGCTTGGAAAGTAGGGACTTACCCATAAAGTACAAGAGGATAACAGATTGGGAAAAAAATCAACAATATTCTGTTTATGGGAAGAAACACAATTGAAACCTCAAGATTCACATAGTGCTAAAATGACTGGATAAAACAAACATCTATTATGCTCCATCTGAACTCAAAAAAGCCAGGGTATCAAATCGTGTCTTAGGTGACAGCAAAAATGGACTTGATTAAAAGACACAAATAGAGAATCTCCATTATACTAAGAGGTGCCTTAGATGATGAATTAGTGTCAATGCTTATATAAAAAATAAAGAAACCTCCAGGTTACAAGTTACAGAAATAAATAGTAAAATAATAATGGTTGAGGATGTCTATGAGGCCCTTTCAGATTCATAGGAATGTAACAAATATTCAAAAGGACACTAAGACCAGGGGAGATTTAATGAATTGGCCAAGGTCACACAGATATTGTCAGAGATAGGATTTGAAGCCAGGTCTTCTATTCTAGAATTAATATTCCTTCCATGTTGGCCATTGTGATATTAATTACCTTAATTCCTTTATGAACTACAATAAGAGTCACACACTGGTACATGGTGCTTTCACCCTACCTCATAGGCTGAGAATACAAATTATAGGCTTGTTTAAGAAAGTAAAGGCAGAATTTCTCTCTTCTTGTTGAATTATTATGTTATGCCAATACACACACACACACACACACACACACACACACACACACACTCACAATATCAGAACAAAAAGATTATGTTCAGTTTATGTCTTTAATTTTCAGAACCTTATAGCTTATTCCCAAATAAAATGAACAAAAACATTGTAACTCTCTCCTTCTGTTTTTGTCTGTCTCTGTCTCTCTCATGCATCTGTTTATCTTCTATACATAAGTATACATATATACATTATATATGTGTGTTTACAAATATATACATGTATATGAAATGTGTAAAAGTATATGACATATTAAGCAGATGGTACTTTTGTTAACAGAGAACTTTTAATCTT
Source organism: Trichosurus vulpecula (assembly GCF_011100635.1). Lineage (NCBI taxonomy): Eukaryota > Metazoa > Chordata > Mammalia > Diprotodontia > Phalangeridae > Trichosurus > Trichosurus vulpecula. The sequence goes on along the minus strand of NC_050578.1, from coordinate 126,559,242 downwards.
TATGTTACTTCATGGGCCCGATATTTTCCATATGTGTGTGTGGATGTCTGTATCTTGAAGATTATTGAATAGCATATAATTACTTTGCAACTTAATGAGAGTGTTTTATTTTCTAATTACTAAAGTTGATATCACTTAACTCATCTCACTTGCAGCCACAGTAAGATATGCCTTCAGTTTGAGACATAGATAGAAGTATTGTTTCTGACATTAGGATCAGCAAAGGGTAACAGACAATAACATGGCTGATTACTAAAGTAGAAGATGTAAATTCTTCCACATTTCTATGCATTAAAAGGCTTAGAATTCCTGAATTTTAATATAAAATACAATGAAGTGTATCAAATGAGATTCCCCTATCTTGCCTAGTAATAATGTGGTTAAATCACAATGTGAACATTTTAAAGGGCACAAAAAAGGCTTTAAAGTACTTCTGCCTCACTAAGTTTCAAGAATACATTATTTTATTCTCATATCTCACTCAACGTTCTTGTATTTTATTTCATGACTGAATTTTACAATGTTTTTTTCTTGATTGTCATATCATCCAAGATAGCAAAGTTAATGATTCTATAGGGAAAAAGATTCTAGTAACTGGTGACAATCATATGAAAATATACATATGTTGCTGAAGCACATAAAAGCTGTTCATAAATAAAATGTATTTTTAAATCTTACAGCCAAAGTCCTTGACGCTGTCAATTGTGCACCATCAGAAATGGATAGTTTTATCAACAAAAATATCATTCAATTTACATTTCCACCTGCTTTGCAGCTGCATCCAAAGGGCCTCAGGTATTTCCATTTGACTCAGAACCATGCTGTCTTCCTAAGTTAGAAATGTGAACTACATGAGAGCAGGGACTGCCTTGTCTTTCGATTTGTGTCCCAAGTGTTTGGTACATAGTAAGTGTTTAATAACTTCCTTTTTGGTTCATTCTCTAAGCACTTATTGTGCTCAGAATGTCTTATCAGTTAGTGGAGGAAACAAAGTTTAGGTACAATCCGTGACCTTATGACAGTTAGGATTTAGTGGTGTAAAACACAAACCCATATGACTATGTTGTGTAGTACCTAGTTTTCACCTACTTCATGTGTCCCTTCACTCCCCATGAATGCAATCGAGGTTCAAGTCATGTTGCAGGTGTGAGGCAGCATTCTTAAAACCATAGATCATAATCACTCCATCCCATGTTTACTTTTGTAAGACCAAAAACTATTAATTTAGAACAAGAGATATTTTGTCAAACAGCATTATAAAATAAGAAAAAAGAAAGATGTCTCCATGAACACATATTCTACAGTATTCTGCAGTTTACCATGACATCCGTGAAGAAAACACACACACACACACACACACACACACATTCACACAAAACATATGTGACCAGAGAAACTAAATGGAGGGCACTTATCAGGCCAAGAAATATGTCTGATGACACACAAGTAAAAGTATAGCTGAAACATACATATAAGGACATCTGTGCACAACACAACTCATACTCTCAGGTAATGCCATTAATACCTCTGGTGATATCATGCTCCTCTCCGCTGTTTGCTGCTACATAGTGTGTAATTACTGAGGATCACTGCGTAATCTATTTCTGGTTTTGTACCTATAATTTTCATCATATTATCTGAGCTGGGGCGTTAACAGCTTTTGTTTTTGTTTTCCTTCTAGACATTTCAACTGGTTTCATGATTGCTCATCTCTCTGCTGATACCTTCAAGTCTTTGCCGTCTTGACGGCTGTTCATTGCTCTCTGCTACCATCTTCTGGAAAATGGCTACCAAAAATCTGTTCCTATGCAAGGGAAAGGTAAAGGTTCTTTGGGGGCACATCTATGAGGCATCATACCCAGAGAGATAGCAAAGAAAAGACAGAAGAATGTCCCAGAATAATAGTAACTCTGTTCTTTAGTTCCAATTGAGATATATAGATAGAGCCAACTCTTAGGCTTAAGATGAAAGAAAATACTTTTTAACTAGAATTAAAATCATGGTTTGCTTTTAACATTATTTCTTTTGCTATGTTTTTATCTTCTATCATCTGTATTTACCGGTGTATTCCTCCCAAATCATCTCACAGAGAGACATTCCTTATTACAAAATATGAGGAAAGGGAGGGAAAATATGTCTTGCAAAATTAAACAACATATCAGCAAACTAATGTTATACGCCATATCGTACACCAATCATTCCCCAGTTCTACTAAAGAGAAGGGAAAGGTGCCATGTTATATTTCTTCTTTGCGACTCAGTTTGGTTATTATAAATTCATAGCATTCAGTTTGGATTGTTTTCGTGGTGTTCTTTCATTTACCTTGTTGTACTTACTATATATATTGTTTTGCTTACTTCCCTTTAAATCAGTTTATTTTTTTTTCAGGATCACTTTAATTTATTTAACATATTTAGTTTTCAGCATTGATTTTCACAAGAGTTTGAATTACAAATTTTCTCCCCATTTCAACCCTCCCACCCACTCCAAGATGGTGTATATTCTGGTTGCCCTGTTCCCCAGTCAGCCCTTCCTTCTGTCACCCCACTCCCCTCCCATCCCCTTTTCCCTTCCTTTCTTGTAGGGCAAGATTAATTTCTACACCCCATTGTCTGTGTATCTTATTTTCTAGTTGCATGCAAAAACATTTTTGTTGTTTTTGAACATCTGTTTTTAAAACTTTGAGTTCAAAATTCTCTCCCTTCTTCCCTTCCCACCCACCCTCCCTAAGAAGTCGAGCAATTCAAACTAGGCCACACATGTATCATTATGTACAACCCTTCAACAATACTCATGTTGTGAAAGACTAACTATATTTTGCTCCTTCCCAACCCATCACCCTTTATTGAATTTTCTCCCTTGACGCTGTCCCCTTTCGAAAGTATTTGTTTTTGACTACCTCCACCCCCATCAGCCCTCCCCTCCATCATCCCTCCCATTTATTTTTATCTTCTTCCTTATTCTTTCCTGTGGGGTAAGATTCCCCATTGGGTATGTATGGTATTCCCTCCTTAGGCCAAATCTGATGAGAGCAATGTTCACTCATTCCCCCCTCATCCGCCTTCTCCCCTCCTCCCACAGAACTGCTTGCTCTTGCCTCATTTATGCGAGATAATCCACCCCATTCTATCTCTCCTTATCTCCCTCTCTCAGTATGTTGCTCTCTCATCCCTTAATTTGATTTTATTTCTCTTAGATATCTTCCCTTCATCTTCAACTCACCCTGTGTCCTCTCTCTCTCTCTCTCTCTCTCTCTCTCTCTCTCTCTCTCTCTCTATGTATATATATATATATATACACACACATAGATATATACATACATACACATTCACCCATATATATACATAAACATATATTTATGCATGTTCCCTTCAGCTACCCTAATACTGAGGTCTCATGAATCATACACATCATCTTTCCATGTAGGAATGTCAACAAAATAATTCACCTTTAGTAAGTTCCTTGCAATTTCTTTTTCTTGTTCTTTTTCTTGATTACCTTTTCATGCTTCTCTTGATTCTTGTGTTTGAAGTCAAATTTTCTATTCAGTTCTGGTCTTTTCACTGAGAAAGCTTGAAAGTCCTCTATTTTATTGAAAATCCATATTTTACCTTGGAGCATGATACTCAGTTTTGCTGGGTAGGTGATTTGAGGTTTTAATCCTAGCTCCATTGACCTCCGGAATATCGTATTTCAAGCCCTTCGATCTCTTAATGTAGAGGCTGCCAGATCTTGGGTTATTCTGATTGGGTTTCCACAATACTCAAATTGTTTCTTTCTGGCTGCTTGCAGTATTTTCTCCTTGATCTGGGAGCTCTGGAATTTGGCAACAATATTCCTAGGAGATTTCTTTTTCGGATCTATATGAGGAGGAGATCTGTGGATTCTTTCAATTTCTATTTTGCCCTGTGGCTCTAGAATATCAGGGCAGTTCTCCTTGATAATTTTTGAAAGATGATATCTAGTCTCTTTTTTTGATCATGGCTTTCAGGTAGTTCAATAATTTTTAAATTATCTCTCCTGGATCTATTTTCCAGGTCAGTGGTTTTTCCAATGAGCTATTTCACATTGTCTTCCATTTTTTCATTCCTTTGGTTCTGTTTTATAATATCTTGATTTCTCATAAAGTCACTAGTTCCCACTTGTTCCAATCTAATTTTTAAGGTAGTATTTTCTTCAATGGTCTTTTGGACTTCCGTTTCCATTTGGCTAATTCTGTCTTTGAAGGCATTATTCTCCTCATTGGCTTTTTGGAGCTCTTTTGCCATTTGAGTTAATCTATTTTTTAAGGTGTTGTTTTCTTCAGTATATTTTTCAGTATTTTTGGGGGGGTCTCCTTTAGCAAGTCATTGACTTGTTTTTCATGGTTTTCTCGCATCCTTCTCATTTCTCTTCCCAATTTTTCCTCTACTTCTCTAACTTGCTTTTCCAAATCCTTTTTGAGCTCTTCCATGGCCTGGGACCAGTTCATGTTTTTCTTGGCGGTTTCTGTTGTAGGCTCTTTGACTTTATTATTTTCTTCTGTCTGTATGTTTTGGTCATCTTTGTCAGCAAAGAAAGAATGCAAAGTCTGAGACTGAATCTCGGTTCGTTTTTGCTGCCTGGCCATATTCCCAGCCAACTAACTTGACCTTTGAGTTTTTCAGTGGGGTATGACTGCTTGTAGACTAACGAGTTCTATGTTCCACGTTTGGGGGGGAGGTGCCAGCTCTGCCACACCAGCACTGCTCCTTCCCCAAGAACCCCCAACCCGAACTGGGCTTAGATCTTCAGCAGGCTGTGCACCCCGGCTCTGATCCTCCACTTAATTCCTCCCACCAGGTGGACCTGGAGCCGGAAGCAGCAACAGCCGTAGCTGTCCCACCTCCGCTGCCCCCAGGGCTGGAAGCTGAACCGCGAACTCCTTCCACTCCCGCAGCTTTTCCCACTAACCTTCTCAGCAGTCTTTGGTGTTTGTGGGTTGAGAAGTCTCGTAACTGCCACAGCTCACTGATTCAGGGCGCTAGGGCATGCTCTGCCCGGTTGCTGGTCTTGTTGGTCCACACCGCTCAGGCTGGCCTCTGCTCCACTCTGTTCCCAGCTCCCAGTTCCCAGCTCCCAGCTCCGTGTGGGATAGACCTCACCCAGAGACCATCCAGTCTGTCCTGGGCTGGAGCCCTGCTTCCCTCTGCTGTTTTGTGGGTTCTGCCCTTCTAGAATTGGTTCAGAGCCATTTTTTATAGGTTTTTGGAGGGACTCGGCAGGGAGCTCACGCTATTCCCTGCTTACCAGCCGCCATCTTGGCTCCAGCTTCCTAAATCAGTTTATTTAAGTCTTTCTACGATACTCTGTTTTAGCATATTGATTTCGTTAGATTCATGTACACAAGTTGTTTGACAATGTGGTTGCCATTGGAGAATTTTTTTTTCTTGTTTGTTACCTCCCAAATAACAGTAACAGTGTAACAAATTATGTGATGCTTTATGGTTGGCAATGTAGTTTGGAAATATTTGTCCTCACAACAAACCTGAGAATTTGATGTTACTACCATCTTATGTTACATATGAAAAACACTAAGGTACAGAGGATTTAAACAACTTGTCCAGACCCCCAGGGCTAGTGAAAATCTCTTGCTGAATTTAAACTCAGATCTTGCTGACAAATGGCCCAGCTATCTATCTGCTGTGCCACTTACCTGCCACTAAAAGTGCTATTATAGAATTATTTTATTAAATAATTTATTTTTGTTATTAAGTGCCTAAGGGTGTAGACCTACCAAGTGAATCTTTGCTTCAAATGATTAGAGCATTTTAGTTACTTTCTACAGTTCCAAATGTCTTTTCAGATTTGTTGTATGAATTCATGGCTCTAGCAGTTAGGTATCAGTGTGCTTGATTTCATGTAGCTCCCCACCGTGTTTACTATTCCAATTTATTTTTTTGTCATTTTCAACATTTTTTCAAGGTATGAAATAAAAACCTCTGGTTTGTATTGGTTTGCGTTTCCTCTCAGTATAAGTGATTTTTGAGTGTTTTTTTACACATTTTTGTTAATATTTTGCAATTCATTTGAATTGCAATTCTTTTGTCCATGTTCTTTGCCCATTTAACTAGTGGGGAATGGCTTCGGGTTTTGTACATTTCTGTTAGTTTTCTATATAATTGTGACATTATACTTTTTTCACATTTGTTTAAACTAAATGATATTGAATGGCTGATCAATTTGTATTATATAAATGTGACAAAATACTATTTTGATATAAAAATTATGAAGGAGATGCAATGTTAAGTGAGCAGAACCAGGAAAAAAACTACACAGTAAAAGGAATATCATAAAATATAATTAACTATGAAAGATTCAGTAACTTTGATCAATACAATGATCTATCAAAACTCCAAAGGACTCATAATGTAAAATGCTGTGTGTTGTTCATTTGTTTCAGTCATGTCTGACTTTTTGTGACTCCATTTGAGATTTTCTTGGCAAAGATACTAAAGTGATTAGCCATTTGCTTCTCTGGCTCATTTTATAGACGAGGAAACAAAGGCAAACAGGGTTAAGTGACTTATTCAGGGTCATACAGCTAGTACATATCTGAGGCCAGATTTGATCTCAAGGTTTCCTGAGTCTAAGCCCAGCACTCTATCCACTGTAGCACTTAGTTACCCAAAATCTAAAAATGCTATCCGCCTCCATATAGAAAACTGATGTTTGCAAAGTATAGATAGAAACATATTATTTTAACTCCCCCCTCCATTTTTTTTTGGAATATGGTTACTGTGGAAATGTTTTGTGTAACTATGTGCATATACATTTATATATGTATATGTATACACACACATACATACTATATATATATATATATACATACTATATATGTATATATGTATATATATATATATATATATATATATAAAATGGTTATCATGTTTCTTGCTTTCTCAATGGTTGAATATGAGGGGGTCTAGTGAAGGGGATAATCTAGAAAGAAAGAAAGAGAAAGAAAAAGAAAGGAAGGGAGGAAGAAAGAAAGAAAGAATTAAAGAAAGAAAGGAAGAAAGAATTAAAGAAAGAAAGAAAGAAAGAAAGAAAGAAAGAAAGAAAGAAAGAAAGAAAGAAAGAAAGAAAAAGAACGAAAGAAAAAAAGAGAAGGAGAGAGAAGGGGAGGGGAGAGGAAGGGAGGAGAAGGGAAAATAAGATAGTATTCCCTGGTTACATTTTTGGTAAATTGCTCACATACACAAACTTCCCAATACTTTGTTTTCCAACTGTCTAGTATAGTAGAGTATTCTGTCGCTAGGTATGTGCCCTCTCCCTTAACTAAACTCTAAATTCCAAGATGGTAGGCCCTGTGGTTTGTACAAAATTTATATCTCCCCAAATGTCAAAGATAGTGTTATATGAACATATGGGAAGGAACTGTAATTTCTTTAGGTATGGAACTCCAAAAGTGGGGAACAGATAACAGTCCATTTATGAATTATTAAATAAAGTTTTGAGGGCTCATTCCTTTAGAAAGTTAAAGGTTAAATGGTTTTCCCAGGGATACACAGCTAATAAGTGTCAAGAGATGGAATCTGAATCTAGGTCTTTCTGATTTCAAGCCTAATGCTCTAACCACTATGAGATACAGCTTCCATAGCACAGAGCTTGGCATATGCTTAATAAATCCCCCTAAGGTTATAGTAGGTGCTTGATAAGTGCTTTTTGAATTGAATTTAAATTGCCTTTAAATGTGTCTTCATATTATTATCTTGCTCATTGTCATTAATTTAAATACTAAGCTACAAAGAAATTATACTGGTCCTATTTAACTGCCTTGGCAGGCACTGGCAAGTTCACTGTGAACTTGTGGACACTTAATGTGTGATCATAGTGATAACAAGGGCTGGCTTGCAGTGTTCTGAACATAGAAACAACTGAATTGATACTTCTAGAATTATAAAGATGCCTGCTTCCTAAACTTGCCATTTCATCCAAATTATTTTGTTCTTTCTTTCTTTTTTTTTTGAGGGGGGAAGGCAGGGCAATTGGGGTTAAGTGACTTGCCCAAGGTCACACAGCTAGTACGTGTCAAGTGTCTGAGGCCGGATTTGAACTCAGGTCCTCCTGACTCCAGGACTGGTGCTCTACTCACTGCGCCATCTAGCTGCCCCTCATCCAAATTATTTTGATCATAGATTCCTCTAGATTAATTTGTAAGGTCAATTTTAAAGCATCAACTTCACTTACATAATAAGAGTGTAAGTTAAAAATTATATAATTACTGATTAGTTAATTATATAATTAGTACTAATAATTAACTACCTTGTATGATTTGAGAATCAGTGTTGTTTCAGTCTCATCTTCTCTTACCCACTCAAAATAATACAATTTTCCTGTCATAGCTAATCTGATGTTTGAAAGATTATTTTCATTCTTCATGCTTAGATTGAAGTCAAAACTATTGTTTCTAGAAGGCTACTATAAAGCTTGAGTATAGGTGTTGCCAGTACATATGTGAACTCGGGGAGTTCTAATCAGCTTGGTAAGCTTGCAGAGTGGTGAAGCCTTTTGGGAAACATTGATTTTCTACATTTCTCTCTATATGATGTGGACATGTCAATTGGCCCCTTATTAAGAAGACAAGAATAAGAAGAAAAAAATCCTGACTAAACCTGAGTGACTGGGACTACCCTAAAATGACCTGGTTAGTTTACTCCCCCCCCACCCCACATTTTTTCTAATGAGGAGGGAATCTAGTTGTGGGATATTAATCACCCAAAGATGATTCAAGTTGTTTTGGCCTCTTGAGAGGATGAATTTGTTGGAAATCACCAGCTTTTACCTTTAAAACTGAGTATATATAACTCATCCAAACTTTATCCTACTTCTCACCTTGCTTCCAAGATCATAATCAAGTAGAACTAAGAGACAGTCTGTATTCAGGTGAGAGATTGGAGTAGGTCTTTGAATGCCTTCAGTCTTTTTCCAGCCTCAAACCTCACCGTTTCCTCCCAGGAGGCTTTATAACAGCTACCTTGTGGCAGAATCACCTGGAAGCTATTGGTGTTCACCTATAGCTTTTTCAGCACAGATTGGTGAACAGGAATCCGAGACGAATTTTCCCATCCCAAAGGCGGGCAGCAGCTGGGACAGGAGAATATCCAAGGAACCCACATGCACTAACTCATGTGACAAAGTGAAGTTCATGGACATGGCCTATTCTTTGCTCTCTGCTACGATTACAAGTTGGTCATATAGTATACTTCTGATTAGAAGGAGGTCTGTTTAACTTTCTGTCTAACAACCCTTAAAGTGTGTTTGCTGTCCAAAGAAAATTCAAACCATATAGTAGTGTGTAGGGACTGTCTAGCACCTTTGGGAGAGCTAGACTGTTCCCTTCCAAGAAGAGCTCAGATCACAGTGTGTCACTGAGTCAGAAGGTCTGTAGGAGCTTTGTGGGCAAGAGGAAGCTACCACAGAGGGAAAAGATTTGTGTTAATTGCTAACTGGCCAATAGACAACTTTAGGTGATTTTTCCTTTTTTGTATTTGTCTAGGAATTCTTTTGAATCCTTTGCATCTTCTCTATTATCTGTGGGGTGAAAAAGCTGCCTTCCATCCAATATGCATTTGTTAAATGGAATACACATAGAGAAGTTGAGAGCCAGTTACTCCCATTTGGAAACCCAGAAGCTGGGGGTAGCTATATTCACAGAATTTCCAGAGTAAATACTAGAGGGGTGAAGAATGAGCCAAAGAGAAATGATAATTTAGGGAGTTCCCAAGATCAGATTTGATGCAAGTGAGTCCAGAGCTTGTGATGTTATGAGTTATAGCTTTCAAGTAAATTATTGGCCATTAGTTTATTGAATTATTTACTCAATTCCTTTAAAGAAATAACTACTTAGTCTTGAGGTACTGAAATATGGTACGTGAGCAGTACAGTGTTAGGGGAAGGATCCTCATTGTAGATACAAGATCAGTCATCCTGTTCTAACTCTACCAAGTTTCTCAGTTGCTCTAAGACTGTTTCTTTGTCAGTAAAGTAAGAGTAAAGATAACTGTTCTACCTGTTTCACAGGGTTATGGACAAGATGGAATAGGATCTCATTATAGTGAAGTACATTATAAATTTAAAAGCATGTTTAAAATTGAAAAACACTACATATTTTCTATGAAAGCTATTTTTTCAGTATCATAGTTGAGGTAGTAATAGTAATTATGATAATAATATCTCTTGTTATTTTATGCACTTTACATTTTGTAAAGTGTTTTGTGTATGTTATTCCATATTACTCTCACAAGAAACCTATGAAGTAAATCCTACAAATATCATGATTCCCATTTTACAGATGAAGATGTTAAGGTTAAGCAAGGTTATATAACCTGCCCAGGGGCAAAGAACTATTAAATGTCTAGTGTAGTTTTCAAATATGAGTGTTCCTGGCACCCTATCCTCTTTATGGAGCAGTATCTGTCAAGTAGTCTAGGTTAGTTCCACTTCTCTACCCCGCATTAAAAATCAGGGAAGCTGAACGTGAGAACAGATTGGTACAAGAGATGAAGGCTCAAAGTGCTGACTCAGCATTATTATTGTCCAGGGTATAAAAGACTATCCACTGAGGAGGTTTCAGGTTTAATAGATGCCCCTCTACTTTTTAAGTAACCTCACCTAACATACTATGATGACCAGAGGAATTTCTATAAAGTAAAGAGGAAATCTCATAGTTTGAGCTATTTGAACCAGATAGTTCAAATACGTAATAACTGGACTACTTGAACAAGTACTATTTCTTGCTTAAATATTTTATTCATATTCTAGCTAAGACTCAGAATTCCTTAACCTGGGATTACTAAAGCTGTTTTTTGTTTGTTTGTTTTTAATTAAATAACTATGTTTTGATATAGTTAGTTTCTTTTGTAACCCCATATATTTTACTTTTGACATTTAAAAATATTATTCTGAGATAAGTCTTTTAGGCTTTGTAAGACTGCCATGCTAATTCATGACACAAAGAAGGTTGAGAACCTGAGTTAAGTAGGCCTCCTTTTGTTAACTTTTAGATGGTCTAAAAGTGTCTCATTTGGTTCCATTTCTTAATCTGAATACCCAGAGGAGCTGAATGAGGTCTGACCTAGAAAAAAAAATTACTTCGTAAGGAGACTACATTATAGATCTCAGCACCTACATACTTAATCACTCTGACAAGAAGAATCCTGACAACTTCATAAGGAGTTAATCTCAGAAGAGAATGAGGTAAGAGATACACAGAAGAAGAATGAGTAAGAATAAGAATAAGAGAATTAGGCACATCTTACTTAAGTCTTTTTTCTCAGAGCTAACTACAAACTGAACTTCAGAATTGGCTCAATCTTGCAGTGTGCAGGTGCTGAAATTTAAAATATATAATAAAATCTCAGGACCCCTAGCATTAGCTAAAGTCCTGCCAAGTCTTTCAGTAGCTGCCACTCTCTTTCTTTTGGAAATGGATGCTGGCTCATCAAAAATGGTAGAAGATGCCCCAGATTAATCAATATGTTAAAAATTCCATTTTTCTTCTTTCAGAGAGAGTGCTGAATGTACAGCATGCCATCCCACTCTGGAGAGTTGGTTTCCATGGGAATAGGAACAGTGCTCAGCTGTCCAGTTGTCAAAGCTATTGTCAAGTGGAGGCTGAGCACTTACAATGCGGTTTCTTCAGGAGCACCTGCAGACTTGAGTATCCAAAAGGCTTCTGATTTCTTCAGCAGGCTAACTTCAGAGCAAGTGTTTAAAAATAGTACGTGGAACATAGATGCATTAAGCTCAACACATAATTGTAAGTGCAAGAAAAATCACAGCTCACTGGAGAGGAATTAGATACAGATCCCCCAGTGGATAAAGGCTGTTCTGAAGTACATCACATTTGCTGCTCTGGTCTGAGGTGATAATAACCAGAAAGTGCTCATTTCCTCTCATTCTGGAGTCATTCAAGGTTGCCAGATGGAGCCGAATGGGAGTAAAAGGTTCATAAACTAGAGCCTCATGCAGGTTCTATCAAAAGAGTAATTATGTGAAGTCAGTTTCATGGCCTCTTCAGCCTAATAGCCTAACTTGTAGTGGCATCAGTTCAGGTCAGTACTACAAGCATTTATTAAACACCTCCTATTTGCCAGTTACCACTTGACTGAGCAGACAAAAACCTTTCAATAAACTTCAACATCTTTTTATTTGACTATTATTTTAATATTAAATACCTATTAAGTATAAATATATATACATGTATATATGCATATACATCTTTAGTCAGCATATCAACTCTAAAAAAGTTCATTTAATGTAAAGTACACATTTAATTAGTATTGCCATAAAATTGTGAAAAGGCAAGAAGCACTTAGTATTAATGTACATGGTGAAAGGGAACAATTGATTTCAATTATTTGTATCCTCTAATTAATTGCCCCATGTTACTATGAGATATTACCAACAACATATGCCCAGTTAAAATTCTGAATTTGAATTGTTGTCTATTCATGCATTATGATGGATAAATGGACACCCCCCAGCATGACTCAGAATGGAAAATGTTTAACAGTAGGAGGGTCTCATTCTTACTGCTTCCCTAGAGTGAGGCATATGTTGTAGTCAGAAAGATTGAATGATGTAGGGTGCAAACAAAAGCATTATATTATCTTTCATTAATATCCCCATTGTTAGACAGAAAAGAAGAATGCCGTCACCCTTGGAAACATTGCAAATTGACTTCCTTGGGATAAAAATATTATTATTGAAAAAGTCAAGCTCATTGGTGTTGTAACAATCCGCCAGCAGTTGCTGAAGGGGTGTAAGACCCACCAACAACCAGCACACAGAAAGCTGCCAACACAAGTTCTTTTGATCTGCTTTACTAAGGAAAGCAACATTAAGGGGTTAACAATCTTACTTTAATCCAGCAAAGAAATATCATTCACTTAGTTCAGGGGAAAACACCAGCACTCTGAACTTCAGAGCAAACACAAGCAAACTACAATCATCAACAGACAGACCCTGTCTGATTCAAATCTCAATGCATGGTTACCAGAACATCCGCAGTTTACAAGCTGGAGGGCTCTTAAATACTGTTGCCCAGAGTCTTCACGTCAACACACCACTAAGAGTGAGAGCCCGGCAAATAGCTCTGTTCTAGCTTTTTATACCCTCTTTAGTTGTCATCAAGTGTCATCTGAGGGACCAGATGTAGGCTCCTACTGTTGGCTCTGGTCTTAGCAACTCCCCTTAAGACCCTGAGGGCTTCATGCCCACATAGGCTTAAGCACCTAGAAGATAGGGGTTTGGGCCTGGGGCTTTGCACCTAGTAAGGTTCAATCAAAGACAATTAATCATTTTAAAACAGTAAGAAAGTCCCACCTTAATTGATATTACAAATGGGGAGAAGGAAACAGGAATGAGGACTTATAAGAATGTGAAACCCATAAATTTCAGATAGAGGAAGATACTTTAGATAAAAAGATCTGTGAAAAAGAAAAGATAAAAGACCAAAGGAGTTAAATCAAGTCTTCAAGAAGGATTTATTAAGAACCTAATATGTGTGAGGAATTGTTCTAAGAGCCAAGTATACAAAAAAAGAAAGAAAAGAAAGGAAAAAAAAAAGATAAAAGCAGTCCTTACTCCCAAGGAGCTCACTAAATTCAAAATGGGAAAGACAATATGGAAGCAACTATGTACAAACGATACATACAGGATGCCTTGGAGATAGTCTCAGAGGGAAAGCACTAACTTTAAAGAATTAAAAAAAAGGTTTATTCTAAAATGTAGAATTTTGGCTGATACACAAAGGAAACCAGGGAAGCCAGGAGGGAGATATGAGGAGGGAAAGAGTTCTGGGCCTGGGGAAAAGCCATTGAAAATGCAGGGAATCTGGAGATGGCATGCTATCTGGAAAAAAAAAGGATAAGGAGACAGTGTCACTGGATGAAAGTAGGATAAAAATGGAAATAAAGAATGTAAAGAAGGGAATAAGCTGTTAAGTTTTGGTGGAAGGATGTAGAAGGTCATGTAAGTAGATCTAGAACATTCTGGTGGTAACTATAGAAAGAAAGGCTTAGCTCACTATATAAAACCTACTCTAAAGAAAACACACACACACACACACACACACATATGAGAAGAGTTAGTTTTTGAATACCAGTGACCAGACACACCCTCCCCCAAGCCCTCATCTGAGATCCATATAGCAAATAGGCCCCTTCTCAGGGAATGTGAAATTTCTTGAGATGTAGTTTAAAGTTCTGAGGACTTTGAGTGCCTAATGTTCCCTCTGATATATGGCATGTGACGTTGGTCAAGCCACAATGTCTCTTACTTCAGTTCCTTTGTCTATAAAATGGAGATGGTAATAATAGCTACATTACTTACTTTGGAGAGTTATAATAGATGATCAAATGAAATAATGTAGATAAAGTACTGTGTAGGCCTTAAGGATCTGTATGAGGTTGTTTGTCCTATTTGCTTCACTATTGTAGCAACCCCAGTTCAACTTCTTGCCTCTAGATAAGACTCTTTAGATTCCTGGGCCTTAGTTCCTTCATATATAAAATTAATAGGTTGGACAAGATGAACTCTTAAGGTCCCTTCCAGTTCTAAATATATGATCCTTCCCCAGTGCACAGTTGAAATAGAACAGATGACAGATAACAGTTTGGACTAATCTAGTTGAAGTTGGGAGGAGAATGAAGCTGGAAAGAGAGATGTTGAGGAAGAGGAATAGACAAATACTGGAAAATGACTGGAGGGGTTTTTAGGGATGTTTAATGAAATGAAAGTATAGACGATGACTCAGGTTGTGAACTTGGGTGAATGGAATGCTGATGGTGGCTTCAACAGAAACAGAACAGTTGGGGGATATTGTTTTGTTTTGTTTTTTTGGTTAAGAGGAAGGTAATCTGCATTTTCCAACTCTACCTCCAATTCTGTCTTTTATCATATTTCTGCCTGTTTATTTTAAATGAAATAACATAATACAAAATAAAGCTGATATTTTAAAAAAATAAGATTAAAGTAGTACATGAAAACAAGTACACAATTTGGGTTTGGAATTCTAGGGAGACTCAAAGGCACTGAGTAAATTTGCTTCCACATCTCAGAACAAACCAACCAACCAACCCTTTTATTCTTTCTATTTTTTTCCATGCACAAGAAAGCATGCCAAACTATTAAAAATACTATGTATTTCCCTATGTCTTTAATGCAAAGTGCATGCTTTTCAGAGTCATCAAAATCTCCAAGGGAACATTTTTTGGCTGAAATGAGCTTTGGCAAGTCCAGCAAATCTGCATCACCCATAGATGGCAGCATTGCTCTTCAGGAGGCCTGGGCACTGTTTTGTCTGTTTAGGATAAATACCATTACTTTGGCAAAAGCTATAATCTCTATATGAGCCTTCTTACTATATTTCGCTTAATATTCCATTTAGGTGGATGTTGTGGGCTTTCCCAAATAGACAATGAAATATAAATGAATGGAAGCGATAATGGAATCTTCAGGGCCACTTTTTCAAAGGGTTAGATTTCAGGTAGAAATGGGGACAGGGAAAGGCAGAGTCATTTCATATCTGTGGACAAAGAATCATATGCCATTCTGCACTTCATTGAGGGAGTCTTTAAAATTTAGGCCTTGATGCTAAGGGCAATTTAGACAAAGTTTCCAAAGGGTTCTCTTTCTCTCTCTCTCTCTCTCTCTCTCTCTCTCTCTCTCTCTCTCTCTCTCTCTCTCTCTCTCTCTCTCTCTCTCTCTCTCTCTCTCTCTTTCCCCCTCTCTCAAGAATCACATCTGTGACTTGCACTGGTCTCCCTTGCCCCTGGTTCCTGAAAGGGGATGAGGTTTTTTTTCTAAGAAGAGAATCCCTTCTGCAGACAGAGTCAGTGAAAGGGATTTTAAAAAGGACCTAGTAGAACTCCTCAAAGCCATTTTGAGAAATTTTTTAAATGCCTTAAACATAGAAAGCTCCTTACAAGAGCATTTATTCCAACCAAACTGAAGGTCTGCTCAGCTGGCTAGACTTGGATTTGAAGCTCAGGTCCAGTAATAGGGATTCTACATTAATCCCAAAATATACACCAACTACTGAATACCCAATGTGATAACAAAAGCATAGAAGAGGAGACAGAAAAAGAAGACTAGCTATGTGTCTCAGCAGTGAAGGCATCCTTTTCTTATGCCTAAGGGGAAAAATGGAGTTTAGCTTTTATCTAAAAGTCCTTTGAGAATAGGAACTATGTAATTTCTACCCTTTATATATGACCCAGAACCTAAGATTGTGCTGTGTTTACAATAGACACTTGATAAAATATTTGATGAATTTAATTGAAATATGTAATAACCCAATACATTTGATCAATAATTTCCAACAATCTTAAAAATCAGTGCCTTATTCATAATGGGCTTCCCTGAAGATTTACATTTGCAAGGAACATCAGGAGGCAATCCTGTCTAATCCTGTCCTCTTATGGAAAAGGAAATTAAGGATCTGAGAAGTTAAATAAATTGCCTAAAGTCATACAGATAGTAAAAGTAAAAAATAAAAAAAAAAACATGTCATCTCTATCCAGAGACAGTGTGTCTTTCACTGTACCAGACTACCATGTCTTATCTTATTTCAACAATCATATGGAACTAACACATGTAAAACCACAATTAATATTGACAGTAACAACTAGCATTAAATAGTGTTTAAGGTTCATAAAGTATTTTACATATGTTGACTTATTGTACATTGTATAGGTATAGTTATAAATACAGATAAAGATGTGGATTTATAGATGTAGATCTAATAAATATAGATTGAGCATATCTAGATACAGGTACAAATCTAAATCTATATATAAGCACTGATCTAGATATGCATATAAGCATGTAGATTTTGGTGCAGATATATCAAGGGATATATAGGCGTACATATGGATATCAAAACATATTTATATATAGATATATGTAGACATAAATGGAAATAGAATTATAACTGTAGATACAGATGTACTCAAACATATACATAATCAATTGAGTCATGTATTAAGTCCACACTGTGTGCTAAACATGGAATTCAATTATGGAGAGGAAAATACAAAATTAGAAATGGCTCAGTACTTTCTCATATTTTTAATACTGACATGTAAGAAAATTTTTTATGATTCATTATTACAAGATTTTTACTTCTAAATTTTTCTCCCTCTGTCCCTCCACACTTCTGAAAATGGTAGGCTGTTTGATACAGTTTATACATGTGCTATCATATAAAAATATTAGTCATAATTGTGAAAGAAGAAACAGATCAAAAGAAAAAAATAGAAGAATGAATAAAGTAAGTGAAAAAATACGGATTCAGAGTCCATCAGTTCTTTATCTGGATATGGATAGCATTTTCCTTCATGAGTCCTTTTTACTTGTTTTGGATCACTGTGTTGCTGAGAAGAGCTAAGTCATTTAGAGATGATTATCACACAATGTTGGTGATACTGCGTATGTTTTCCTGGTTCTGCTCATTTCACTTTGCATTAGTTGGGAGAAGTCTTTCCAGGTTTTTCTAAAATCTTCCTGTTCAACATTTTTTGATTGACAATATTGTTCTATTACATTCATATACCATAGCTTGTTCAGCCATTCCCCAATTGATGGGCATCCCCTCAATTTCAAAACATTTTGTCACCAAGAAAAGGGATGCCATAAATATTTGTGCACAAGTAGGGCATTTTCCCTTTGTTATAATCCCTTCGGGATACAAACCAATAGTTGTATTACTGGATCAAAAGTTATGCACAGTTTGGTTGCCCTTCCAGCATAGTTCCAAATTGCTCTCCAGAATGGTTGGATTAGTTCACAACTCCACCAATAAGACATTAGTGTTCCAATTTTCTGACATCTTCTCTAGCATCTACTGTTTTCCTTTTCTATTAAATTAGTCAATCCAATAGATGTGGTGGTACCTCAGAACAGTTTTAATCTGCATTTCTCTAATCAAAAGTGATTTAGAGCATTTCTTCATATGGCTATAGATAATTTTGACTTCTTGATCTGAAGGATGCTTGTTCATCTCCTTTGACTATTTATCAATTGAGGAATAGATTGTATTTTTATAAATTTGACTCAGTTCTCTCTATACTTAAGAAATGAGACCTTTATAATGGACACTGCTGTAAAGATTGTTTCCTGTCTTTCTGCTTTCCTTCTAATCTTTGTACAAAGATTACAAAAGCTATTTTTTTAATTTAATATAATCAAAATTATCTATTTTACATTTTGTGATGTTCTCTATCTCTTGTTTGGTCATGAATTCTTCCCTTTGCCATAGATCTATCGGGTAGACTATTCCTTGCTCTTCTGATTTGCTTATGGTGTCACCCTTTATGTCTAAATCATGCCAAAGTTTTGTCATATCTAACTTTTCTAGTATTCTATTTGCCTCCTTAGTTTCTTTTTTGGTTATTTTTTGTTGGATTTATTGAGTTCTGAGAGGGAGAGACTGAGGTCCCCCACTAGTATAATTTTGCTGTCTATTTCTTCCTGTAACTCACTTAACTTTTCCACTGAGAATTTGGGTGCCATAACACTTGGTGCATATATTTAGTATTCATATTGCTTGATTGTCTATGGTACCTTTTAGAAAGGTGTAGTTTCTTTTTTATCTCATTTCATTATGCTTATATTTGTTTTTACTTTGTCTGAGATCAGGATTGCTATCCATGCTTTTTTTGCTTCATCTAAGGCATAATAGATTCTGTTCCAGCATTTACTCTGTGTGTGTCTCTCTGCCTCAAGTGTGTTTCGTGCAAGCATCATATTGTAGGATTCTGGTTTTTGATCCATTCTGTTCTCTGCTTCTGTTTATGGGAGAGTTCATCCCATTCACATTCAAAGTTATGATTACTACTTGTGTATTTCCTTCCATCCTATTCTTCTTCCTTTTGTCCTCTTTCTCCTTTCACCCCTTCCCTCCTCGTAGAGTTTTTTTTCCTGCCTACCAGTTCCCCTGATCTGCCCTCCCTTCTATCAGTCCCAACCCCTCCCCATTTGATCTCCTCCCCTCCTACTTCCCTTTCAGGTAAGGTATATTTCTATATTCAACTGATTGTGTTTAGTATTCCCTCATCAAGCCAATACTAACGAAAGTAAAGTTCAGGAGATGCTCATCACCCACTCTCCCATCCCCCTCTCCCACTGTAATAGGTCTTTCAGGCTTCTTAATGTGAAATAATTTACCCCATTCTACCTCTCCCTTCCTTCTGCACCCATTATACTCCTCTTTCTCATTCCTTATTTTCTGTCATTCTCTCAAATTCACCTTATATCCATACCTTCTGTCTATGTATATTCCATCTAGCTATACTATTAGTGATACAGTTTTTAAGAATTACAAGCATCATTTTCCCATGTAGGGATGTAAGTAGTTGTAATCCAAGCATAGTGGAACTTTTTGCTGTTTTTTTTTCTTCTTTTGGAGTGCTTCTCAGCACTAAGGCAATCAAGTGCCTTTGATTGAGCCTTTGACTGAATCAAGAGTCTTTGACAACCTCCTTAAGTCACAAGAAAGCATAAATAACATGAGTTTGAGTGACATGGTTATGATACTCTCTGTGGGCTGACTCTGAAGAAGTGTGTATATACTCTGAGGTTAGCATTTTGCTTGAGGGCTGACTCGTTGGAATAGCATTCCTTTGATTTCACCAGACGAGACTCTGGGTGACTGTTAGGGAGACCCCCAGATTTGAAGATCCAGATGTTGGTGCTTCTCTGTAGTATTAATGTGATCAAAAGATCTTCCTAACCCATTCAATAGGCCTCAGGTGGGCCTAGGTGGGAAAGTGTGATTATATCTTTGTAAGTATGCCTAAAACCCCTACTTACTAGGTGCTAAGCTGATGTAGGGATGAAGCCCTCAGGACCCTAAGGATGAGTTGCTAAGACTCTGGTCTGACTCTGGTCAATGCTATGTGCACTGAGTTCTAGTCAAACATGAATTCAGCCAATCAGAGACCTGAGTTCTAGATACTGGCTAGGACTGTATAAAAAGAGAACCCAGAACTGAGAGCAGCAGAACTGAGATCAGCAGAAATAAGAGCGGCAGAAGTGAGAGGAAGACATTGAGGTGGCAGACATGAGAGAGATCTGAAGAACAGACATTGAGAGAACCAGAGTCGGCAGAGCTGCAGAAGAGAGTGCTGAGCAGAGAGTTAGGATTGGTCAGTGAGTGTTTGTTTACAGGAAGGCCCTAGGAGGTAGGAAGGTTACAGGATGACTTAGTTCCTTGCTACAATACTGTGTTATAATTTCCTTTGTCACTACATTGAGGTTGGCTTACTGGTTTTGGAATATGATTGCTACTATATCGAATTGGGGGTATTGGTTCTCAGATTTGATCCTCTGGAGTCCAAATAAATATTATACTTCCTCTGCCTTCTACATAGGGAGTTTTTCATACTTTGTGATTCTGAACCATTCAGGCATGTTTATGGTCATCCTCAAGGACATGAATGTTTCCTTATTTATATATTCCATCTCTGGTAACTATGTATGTATTTCTGTGGATAGACAGAAGCCCTGTCTGCTTATTTGTGTTATTTGTTCTGTTTATATAATTTCTGCTTATAATTTCTGTTTAGGTTTTCTCTGAAGTTCAGGGTGCTGCCTTTTTCACCTGAACTAAGTGAATGATATGTGTATGTTTAATTAAAGTGATATTGTAAACCCCTTAAAGTTACTTTCCTTAGAAAAGCAAATCAAAAACTCTGTGCTAGCAGCCCTCCTGTGTGTTGGTGTTGTTGGACTTATACCTCCACAGCAGCTGCAGGTACCATTGCTGCTACAATAATTTAGCTCTGTTGAATCCCTCATGTTTTCTTTTCCCTTTTACCTATTTAAGCTTCTCTTGGATCTTGACATTAGGGGTCAAAATTTTGGTATAGTCCTGGTCTTCTCTTTATGAAGGCTTGAAATCCTTTTATTTCATTAAATGATCATTTGTTTCCCTTGATGTATTATGGTTAATTTTGCTGGGAAAGTGACATAGCCCTGGCTCCTTTACCTTCAGGAATACCATGTTCTATGTCCTCCGATCCTCTGTAAACCTGATTGTAACTCCTTGATATTTGAATTGTTTCTTTCAGGCCACTTATACTATTTTTTCCTTTACCTGACGGTTCTGAAATTTGGCCATAATGTTCCATGAAGATTTAACTTTGGGATCCCTTTCCTAAGATGATCAGTAAATTCTTTTAATGCCTAGTTTGCCCTCAGGTTCCAGGATATAAGGGCAGTTTTCCTTCATGATTTCTTGAAAAATTTTGTCCAGGTTGTCTCTTTGATTATGACTTTCAGGGTGTCCAGTGATTCTCATATTGTCTCCCCTGGATCTATTTTCCAGGTCAGTTTTTTCCTATGAGGTATTTTACATTTTCTTCCACTTTTTTTCATTCTTTTGAATTTGATTGATTCTTGATGTCTCATAGAGTCACTAGCTTCCACTTGCCCAACAATCTCTAAGCTGTTTTTTTCCTTAATTTACTTTTGTATTTTCTTTGCCATTTGATCAATTGTACTCTTTTATGAGCTGTTTTCTTGAGTGAATTTTTGTATCTTTTGTTCCATTTGATCAATTCTACTTTTTAAATCAGTTTTCCAAGCTGTTGACTACTTTTTCATAATTCTCTTGCATCACTCTCACTTCTTTTCCCATTTTTTCTTCTACCTCTCTTATATGAATTTTTAAGCTCCTTTTTGAGTTTCTTTTTGAGTTTGAGACCACTTCCCACTTTTCTTTGGGGTTTTCCCCTAGGTGTTTTGACATTGTTGTTCTTTTCTGAGTTCCTGTCTTGGTCTTCCCTGGCACCATACTAACTTTCTATGGTCAAATTCTTTTTTGTTGTTTCTTGCTCATCTTTTTTTTGGCCCTTTTCCTTTCTTTTAGATTTCAGCTCTGCAGTCAGGGTGAAAGGGGCATTGTCTCAAGCTTCTTGTGCTACTAGCTGCTGTCCCTGGCTATTTAACTGGTGTGCTGATGTGGCCCTGAGGCCCCTCTGGGGACCCTCATGTCTGGTGCTGTACTGAGGAAGTGGGATGGGGGGGTGACTGGCACTGTTTGAGGCCTTATGGGTCTTGCAGCTTAGCTGGTACTGAGCTGGAGTCCTAGTGGTGGTGTCTGGCATGTGCTGAGGCCCAGTGTGGTCTTTCTGGGGGGTCTGGCTACTCAAGGCTACCTGTTTGTCTGGTGATGTGCTGAAGCATATGAAGGTCTGGCCTATTTCTTGTCATGCTGGAGGGAGCTTGTTTGCCCAGGGCTACACTGAAGCATGTGGTGTTTGTTGGAGCTGGAGTCTGCTGGTTCTCCTGGCTATTCTAAGGCAGGAAGGAGGTCCTGGTATTGGTGTTTTTCTGCTCTATCATGCTAAAGCTCAGGATCTCCCCCTGGTTTGCTGAGGAGGGGCTTGCCACTGGCTTGCTGGGATGCTTCTTGTCTTAGAATGCTCTGCCCTTTTATCTTAGTGAGATAGACCTTTCTTGCTGAACTTTCAAGTTTCTTGGGCTAAAAAAATTGTATCACCCCATCTTTTTGCTGGTTCTGCTATTCCAGGATTTGTTTTGAGGTGCTATTTTCTGGTTGTGTGGAGGTGAATATGAGAGAGTTACAGCAATTTACTGCTTACTCTGCCATCTTGGCTCCCAGAAGTCAATACCAATCAATGTTTTTTGTAGTTCTTTCCTGTATTAATCTTAAAATATGGTTGAGAGATACAATATCAATCTAGTTAAGTATAATGTACAATATTACATAGTAAGAGAACCAGAGAATTGTAAAACAAAATAATATGTGATCAAGAAGGCAAGAGGAGCATAGATTTAGAATTTGAAGAGAGCTTAGAGATAATCTTTTCCAACCTTCTCATCTCCTAAATAAAGAAACAACCTCAGAGAGGTTAAGTATCTTATCTAAAGGTACAAAGTTAACAAGCAGCAGGATTGACTGATTCAAACACAGGTTCTCTGATCCCTAATGAAGCACCATTTCCATTATACCATATTGTCTCCAAACCCAATTCCCTGGACAAGGTACATCAGCAAAACTTCATAGAGAGGATAAAACCCCTTCTTGATTTTAATGAATGAATTAGGCGTTCAATAAGTAAATATGAGGATCAAGGATATTCCAGCTATAGGGAATAATTAGCCCAAAGAAAGGCTTGAAAGTTCAGCACTAGGGGCAGAGAAACATCCAGTGTCACCACAACCCCATCACCTCCAAGATCAAATATAAAATTCACGGTTTGATATTCAAAAGTCTTTATAATCTGCCTCTTCCTGCTTTTCTAGTGTTTCTTCTATCTTACTCATCATCCATACTTCAAGATTCACTGACAATAGCTTTATCGCTGTTCCTCACACAAGACTCTCCATCTCTTGATGCCTGTCAATTTCTGTGGCTGCCCTCCAAGCCTGGAATTCACTCCCTTCTCATCTACATCTTCTGGTTTCTTTCAAGGCCTAGGTAAAAATCATATGTTTTACAAGAACCTTTTTTCTGTCTCCCCTAATCTTACCCCCTTCCCTCTTAGACTACTCCCACACTGTCATATATCTCTATCTCTATCTCTGTCTCCATCTCTATCTCTGTCTTTGTCTCTGTCTCTGTCTCTATCTCTACCTCTACCTCTACCTCTACTACATCTACACCTACATCTACATCTACACATACATCTACAACATCTACATCTTCTATGTCTATATTTATATCTATATGTTTTTATGAAAATTGACATCATTTCACCACAAAATTCTACCTTCTACCATTCTCGTCCTTTCTCCTTCAAATAGGAACTATCAATTAAAAAAAGTTTTTCCAGTTCTGTATATTTTCTCCTTATTCAGATATTGAGAAAGTAAAAAAGTGGCCCATGCTTGCAGCCTTCTCCTACCTCAAAGACATAGATGCTTAAGCATGAGGCCTAAGAATTTTAAGAAAACGTAACTGTGAGGAATTGTTCAGTGTAGAAGTGATATTTATATTCTCCACTCTGTTCAATCATTTTTTTTTCTCAGTCAGTGAAATAAGCATTTATTAAATACCTACAATATGCCAGGAATTGTGCTAAGCACTAGGGATTCAAAGAAAAGCAAAAATCAGTCCCTGCTCTCAAGGAGCTCACAATTCATTGGGGGAGACAACATGAAAACAACTCTGCATGCACAACAAAGGGAAAACACTAGAATTAGTGAGAAATCAGGGAAAGCTTAATGTAGAAGGAAGAATTTAACTGACTTGTACGAAGCCAGGAGGCAGAGATGAAGAGAGAGAGAAATCCACATAAGAAGGACAACTTTGAAAATGCTCTGACATGGGAGATGGAGTGTCTTGTTCAAGGAACAGTACCTAAGTCAGTGTCACTGGGAAGAGGGACTAATTGTAGGAAAACTCCAAAGGCAGGGGAGGGGAAAGATTATGAAGGATTTTGAATACCAAATGCTTCATCCTAGAGATGATAGTGAGTTATTGAAGTGTGAGTAGAAGAGAGACATGCTCAGAGCTGTGGTGTAGGAAGATCAATTTGACACCTAAGTGGAAGTGATGATTCCTGAGGATGGCAGGGGAAAAAGACTCAGAGCTTCCCATCTCAGAATCATAGACCACAGAGTTTTGAAGGACCTCAGTGAAAAGCAATTCCAAGCTGTATTTGAAAAAAAAAAAATCTCTTCCATAGCATCTGTGGCAAGTGGCCATTCATCTGTCCTCCTATGAAAAACTCTAGAGAGAATTCAGTATGAATACTCCACTACACTTCTTTATAGTTTGAGTGGTTGTGAATTGTTTTCTGTATAGTTAGCTAAAATATATATCCATACCCCTTCCATCCATTTTGCTAGTTCATCTCTCTAGAGCCCAGTAGAATAAGTCTAATCTCTCTTCCTCATGATAACTTTCAAAATAGCTAAAGACAGCTCTCCTCTTTTCCCCTTCTCCCACCCCTTTTTTGTCCCAGTTTAGACATTCTTAATTTTTTCATCCAGTTCCCACCTGTCACGATCTTGAGATTTCACAGAATATCCGGTCATTCTTTGGATGTTCTTGTGCAGCCTCCCATTCATTGGCCTTCCTAAAATATGACATCTAAAAGTGACCACAATTCTTCAGATATAATCTGACCAGTTCAGAGAACAGTAGAACAAACATCTCCCTAATCCAGGGCACTAAACCTTTCTTTTAAACAGCTTAAGATCATGTTAAGTTTTTGTTTACCATATAACACTACTAGTAGATTTTGACCTCATAGTTCAGTAAAAATTCAGGACTTTTTCATATGAATGGCTGTCTAGCCATGCAGCCTCTATGCCACGCCAGATCTGGCTTGAAGTTCTAGTCTGACAAAACCTCTATGGACTCTGATTCTAGTAGGCAACGCACACATTAGCTAGCCTTCCCATATTTATGTCATTATAAAAGTTTATGTAGTATATTGTCTACTGTATGTCTTTATGCAAAATATTGATAAAAAATATTAAATAGCACAAGAGCAAACATTTAAATCTGTGACAATCTACTAGAAACTTTCAAGATTATATTGAGGTAATAATGATTATTCATTTAGTTCAGCCATTGGACTAGTTCTAAATCTAGCTTACTATATTATTCCATAGCCCACATTTTTTTCCATCTTGCCCACAAATCTAGCATGACAAATATTTTGCTAAAATAAAGGTAAAATGTGTCTGTGGTATTTTCATCTTCTATTATGGTAGCTAATTATGCTTGTCTGGCATGGATTTTTCTTGAGGAACCCATGCTGGCTTTGTTTGATTACTGCTAATGATTTGTTCATTTAATAATATGTTCTACAATTTCGCCAAATCAAACCTACAAGATGATAGTTTGGAGAAGCCACTATTTTTCTCACTTTTGAAAACCAGGGTAGTATTTGACCTTCTTCAAACCTGCAGCAGCTCTCTCATTTTCCACAGCATTTCCAAGATCACTAATAGTAGCTTAGCATGTATTCTTTTTGTATTACAGAGTGTAGGTCATCCAAAGTGCAGAATTTATAAAATTAATCAGGTGATTCAATAGCACTTTATTGAATGTCTTCTATATTTCAGACAATGTGTGAGGTGTTAGGCTACAACACAATGGAAAAGAGAAGACACTTTCTTTTTTATTTAATTAATTAATTTAGTTTTAGTTTACAACATTTGGTTTCTCAAGTTTTTGAGTTTCAAATTTTCTATCCCTCTGCACCCAAGATGGTATGCAATTTGATATCAGTTTTACATATACCTTCACACTAAACATATTTTCACAATACTCAAGTTGTAAAGAAGCACTATAACCAATGGAATGAACCACAAGAAAGAAGAAACAAAACAGAAACAAAAACAAAAACAAACAAATAAACAAAAAAGGAGAGCAAAGAGTTTGCTTCAATCTGTATTCACACTCCATAATTTTTCCTCTGGATATGAATTGCTTTTTCTATCATGAATCTTTTGGAGTTGTCTTAGAATCTTGGATTGCTTAGAAGAGCCAAGTCTATCAAGGTTAGACATCAGAGATACCATGGGTGTGTAATCATGTATAATGTTCTCCTGATTTTGCTCCCCTAACTCAGCAGAGAATCATATAAGTCTTTCCTGGTTATTATGAAGTCTGTTCTTCATTTCTCATAGCACAATAGTATTCCATTACATTCATATACCACAACTTGCTTAGCCATTCCCTAATTGATGAGCATCATCTTGATTTCCAATTCTTTGCCACCACAAAAAGAGTTGCTATTAGTAGGGAGGATACTTTCAATATCCTTGAAGAATCAACATTTATTTTGAGGGGAAATATATACACAGATTAGTAAATTGTGTGTGTATATATATATGTATATATATATATATATATACACACACACATACACACACACATACATACGCGTGTGTGTGTGTGTGTGTGTGTATGGGGGAGAGAGAGATAGAAAGAGAGAGACATAGAGAGAGACAGAGAGTTTGAGAGAGAGCAATAAAAGGAGATGCCACTTGAACTGAGCCTTGAAGTGATCTAGTTATGGGTCCCAAGAAGTGGACATCATTACAGACATGAAGTACAGACAACCTGTAAAAGAAGACAGAGATGTAAGATGGAATGTTATGTTTGTGAAACAGCAAGTAAGATAGTTTGAGTAGAATGCAGAGTATGTGGGAGGGCATAATGTGTAATCAGCCTGGAAAGAATTTTAAAAATTTACCTTCTGATTGTCTGATACCTTCCAAAATCTCCAATTTAAAGAGGGGTCTTAGGACAATCATATCTTCATTCCTCTCCAGCCTGGATTGTTCACTCATTTCAACAGGACTTTGCCTACTATGCCAAAAAAAACTTTTTCACTCTGGAAGCTTACTCCACCCCTTAACTACTTGTAGAATTGAAAGTATCCTATAACCCTGAGACATCACTGGCTGTTTGGTTTCTCCAAGACCCTCTAATTTAGGGGGGGAAGACCAGGGTGACTATGTCTTTATTCTCGTCCAGGATGCACTGCTGATTCGATGTACCTCCACAGGACATGCTCAACCATGTCCATGTTCCCATATCTCCAATTTTTCAGCTCCCTTTTATGCATTATCTTCTCCAATTAAAATGTAACCTCCTTGAAGGCAGGGATTGCCTTTCTTTTGGCTTGTATTTGTATTCCCAATGGATAGTGTTTTACTAAATGCTTCATAAATTCACATTAACTGATTGCCTAAAATGTAGGTTGAAGCAAGATTGTAAAGGGCTTAACATGCCAAACAAAGGATTTTGCATTTTATGCTAGAAAAAAATAGGGAGCCTTTAAATCTTCTTGAGTAGGATGGCCATATGATCAGAAGCATGCCTTAGGCAAATCAATTTGGTAGTTATATGGAGCATGGATTATAGTGAGGAGAGACTGGAGGCAGAGGATCTTAATGAGAGGCTATTTTAAGAGTCCAATGAAATGTTGAGGAGGCCCAGAATTAAGCTGATTGTGACAAGATTATAGAGAAGATGGATGATGAAGATTTTGTTGGATACAATTGACAAGATTTGGCAAAAGATTAAATCTACTGTGGTGTGGGTGAGACTTAGATTAGTACACACATTAATGATATCACAGATTCATGAAAGAATTAAATTAATGTTTAGCATTGACTCTCACTCTCTCTCTTTCTCTCCCTTTCTCTCTCTCTCTCTCTCTCTCTCTCTCTCTCTCTCTCTCTCTCTCTCTCTCTCTCTCTCTCTCTCCCCCTCAATGCTGTGGCAGATTTCCAAATCAGTTTTTGGCCAAGGGAAATATCAACAAAATAATTAGAATTGAATATATTCAGCGAAAGTTAAAAAAAAAAAAAAACAAAATACACATTCATCAAGTGCCAAAAAGTTTGATGTAAGTATTTTATTTATATCTAATTTATTTTTCATAAACGTAATTAAAAGTGCCTCTTCATTTTTATGGAACTCGGCAGCATATACTAGAAAGAACATTGTATTTGGAGTCAAATCTTGGTTCTGCCAATTTAACCCAATGTGATCATGAAAACATCATTAGGGCCTCAGTTACCTCATTTGAAAAATAAATGGATTGTAATAAATGACCTCTGAGGTGCCTTCCATTTTTGAGCCTATGAAGCAGTGGTTTCTCTCTGATAGCTGAGTGGTGGGGTGGAGAGGAAGAAGATGTCGGTCATCACCATTATTATTATTATTATTATTTACTTTTGCATGATTAAAAGTTAAAATAATAAAGATTTCCCATTTTATCAGTTAATATTTTCATAACATGATAATATTTAACTCTGCTTCTGCCATCAGTTGTCAGAAGAGCAAAGATGTCTATATGTTGTTAAAGTCAGAATTCAAATTAATTTTTGAAAAACTTCATTACCCAAATGATATAACAAACAACTCATCCTTATTATTCTTTCTCTTCCCTGAATGCTTCCAGTCATAATGATATATGATTTTACCATTGTGTGATCTTAAGTGTAGGAGATTTAAACATGACCTAGTTCAGCATCCCCTAAATAAGTTTTTATGTATGTATGTAGTTTGAGGTAACTTGGTGTAGTGGTCTCAGGGTTAAGATGACCTCATTTAAGTTCCATCTGGGACACAAATCGACTCTGTGTCCCTGGGAAAGTCACTTAAACACCCAGTTCTACCAGGCAACTCTCTAATGCTATATTTTGTAGATTTTCTTTTCATTTTGCATCACTGGAGAGAGATGCCTAATAGGTAATTCCTTATATCAATGAATTACATCACTTGGGGATAGAAGGTATGTATACACCACACCATACCACACAAACACACACCCCACATCCTGTCACAAATTGGTGCTCAAAGAGAAACATTTTGCTAATTAACTTTGATCTTTGACTGGTCATTGATTTTATCATTGTTAATCCTTCCACCACTTATCTGGTTTACAACTTCTTTATGCCTCCTCATTTTGGGTGATTTTTTTCCCTTCAGTCCACTAAAAAGGATCTATCCCAATGTGCTGGAGAAGATTCTCTGTTTTGTTCATTTGTTTCTTTATCATAAAAAAATCTATAGTCTCATTATGCTTCCTGGAATGTCTTTCATTCTTATAACAAGAGACACCTACTCAGCCCTCCTTTTGTCATATGTATCTATTATAATATTTTTTCATGCAACTTATGACTCAGTGAGACCACTATCCTTAGAAACACTCTCTCTCTCTCTCTCTCTCTCTCTCTCTCTTTGTTACCTGTGACTTTGATGATTTTTGAACTTGTATAATTCCATGATTATTCAGCTACAGCATTGGTGAGAAAAATCATAACATTAAAGAGATACACTTTTGCTACAGTGGATAGTATGGAATCATCAAAAACTTGGAGCATTTTTTCCAAATGAATTTCAACTGGTTTCCCCACACTCAATTCTGGAATAAACTCATTTTTGGGCTAACTTGATGCTAATCCAGCTTCATGACATAATCTAGAAATATGTATTTGTCATATATTTTGTTTTTCCCAATGTATATGATTAGACTAGCATCCTTTACTGATTATTTATTTCTCAGGGAAACCTGTAGTATTCTGGAGCACTATATAATAGTACAATGTCATTGGTAAAAAGAAACTTTTAGAAAAAGTCACAATCAAGAATTTGTCTTTTGTTTGGACCTTGTGTGTGATACTTTCCATGATATTGACATATTTTATCCTTTAACACTTCATTTGATGCTATTTTCGACATATGAAACCAAGTAATTCTGTAACTACATCATTTAGTGAGTTTTGCATGGAGGATTCTTCAGTCTATACTTCAAAAATAATAGTTTCTTTCATATTTTAGCATGATTATTAGGAATTCTATTCTCCTATTGGAGACTAAAAGGCTAGTGGCAAGAGGAAATGTCATGATACAATCAAAATTTTATTTGTGTCTATAGTCTCAGAATTTGGATCCAAATCCTTACTTTTTTACCTACTACCTCTATAACCTAGGCCAAATCTTTCTTGGGCCTCAGTTTTCCTTCTTTACAATAAAGGTACTTTCTAGCTCTTAAATCTATTTTGCTATTGCTTTTGTTATTGTTAATGTTCAATTATTTCAGTTGTGTTTGACTTTTCATCAGCTCCATTTGGGGTTTTCTTGGCAAAGATACTTGAGTGCTTTGCCATTTCTTTCTCCAGCTCATTTTATAGATGAGGAAATTGAGGCAAACAGGGTTAAGTGACTTGCCCAGGGTCACATAGCTAGCAAGTGTCTGAAGGCAGATTTGAACTCAGGAAGATGAGTCTTCCTGACTCAAGGACTGGCATTTTGTCTACCCTACCATGTAATTGCCCCAAAACATAAAATCTGTAATCTAAAAATTAATCTAATCAAAATCTAAATCAATAATCCTGAATTAAGTATTTTTTAAAATTTTCCTGGAATATTGACTATCATAAAAAATGTCGCTCATTTCTTCATTCTCTGCCACCCGAGAATTTGATAAATCTCTCATCTCTGCAATTTTCCAAGACTGATAATAAAAACAAAACACTGGGTATAAGAGTACTCAAGATAGGTGTCTATTGTCATTCATAAAAGACCTACATCTATGCTTTCATTTATCCACTATCATTCAACCTACCCAGTATCCACCAGAGTGTACTGTTTTCTAACCCACATTTCTTCATCTTGTTGATAATAGCAACCTTTGAGATTTTATCAAAAACTTTTCTGAAGTCTAGATATACTAATTCTACAAAATTCTCTAGATAAGGTATATATTTTCTGGCATAACACATAATTTATGAAATTATGTTGTCCCTTATGAATATTGTCTCAATTTCTACATGTTTACAAAACGTATTTACTCATTATATAATTTTACTAGGAATCAAGGTCAAGTTCACTGGCTTATACTTTGTAACACTTACTCCTTTTCTTGAAAATTTGGATATTTTCTACTCTCCACTCTTATATCTCATCTTGCCATTCTCTAGTATTTAAAATAATACCAACGAGCTATTTAGTAACCATAGCTGCCACTTTCTTCTTTCCTCTGTGACACAGTTCATCCTGCCTGAGTAGACTCACTATGACGCTCATTTATCATTTCCTTGTTTTTCCTGTGTTTTAAATCCCTTTTAGCTATTTTTTTTATCCTTTATGTATCATAAATCATTCCCTTTAAAAAAGAAAAAAAAGTTGTTTAGACTTTTCTTTATTATCTATTATTATATATTCTAACCTAGTCAATTTTTCTCTTTTTTGTTGATCTTCCTCTTGCCCCTAAGCTAGTTGCAAAAGTCTTTTCCATTGTCTTTATTGTTCACTAATAGCTTCAGTTTATTCTGAGTTATAACCTTTAGATATTCTACCTATAGGTCCCTGATACTCTTCCATATTCAAAATACTGATGACTTTTATAACCTTCCTTTGCTTCAGCATGTCTTTATAATATCTAATTGGATCAAAACATTCCCTATGCATTAACATGGATCTCATTATGTAGCTTCCTCATTGCCTTCTCTTTGGAATAAGCTCTCATTATACCTTCAGAATGTTATTCTTGAAAAATTCCTATCCTTTCTAGAATGAGATTTCATAGATACCACCTCTCACATGAAGAATCATTTTCTAATGAAGATCATCAGATTTTCTGCAATTCACATTCCTATAGAGTTGACTATATCATTGAAAAGTGTCTTACACAGCATTAGACCACCCATATGGGCTGGACTTGAACCCTGGAATTCCTCACTCTAAGGCCAGTTCTTTATAGAGAAGTACAGGTGAGAATTCCAGATTAGGAGGAAAGAATAAATTGGAAGAGAAAGGAATTGGCAACAAATAGTAAAGATTCCAAATACATTAACTTGGAATTATTGCTATGGTGAACTGACTGAAAAAAAAAAATTGAAGGTCATGTTAATAAGAAAGCCAGTAAGTAATGATGTATCCCCCAAAACATATTGTCTATTTCTAAGAAAAAATTAGCATCTTTGGGGGCAGAGTGAAGAAGCCAGCTGGAAAGCAGGGACTTTCTTAAGGTCTCCCCCACATCCTTCCAAACACCTGTAAAAATGGTTCTGAACAAATTGTAGAGCTGCAGAACCCACAAAATAGCAGAGGGAAGCAGGTCTCCAGCCCAGAACAGCCTGGTTGGTTGCTGGGAAGGGTCTATCCCATGGTGCTGGGAGCAGAGAGCAGCCCAGGTTGGGCCACGCCAATACAGATATGACAAGGAGTCAACCAAAACAGGCCTTAAGGCCATGAATCACTGAGATGTGGAAGTTACCAGACCTCTCAACCCACAAACGCCAAAGACCACAGAGCAGGTTAGTGGGAAAACTTCTTGGTACGAGTGAGAGTGTCCGGCCACAGCCCTGGGGATGGTGGAAGTGGTACAGCGGTGGCAGCCAGCAGCAGCAGTAGGAATGTTCTGTGGCTGCTTCTAGAGCTCCAGAGTCAGCTACTTCCAGAGTCCCTGGTTCACACAGGGGGAAGAATCAAGCAGATTGGAGCAGGACTGCAAAGAGCACTTTGCTGGCACAGAGGCAGATTATCTTGCTGTGCCCTGCTTGGATTCGTATCGTGGTCCTGGTTGGTGGTTCTTGGGGGAGGAGGAGTGCTGCTGTGGCAGAGCTTGCAGTGAGAGTGGAGTAGAAGTAGCTCTGAAAACAGTAGTGCAACCCCTAAAGCATGGGACAAAGCACTCTCTACTCTACAAGCAGTCATACCCCGACAAAAAGCTCAAGGGTCAAGTAGTTGGCTGGGAACATGAACAGGCAGCGAAAAAGGATGTGCACTCAGACTCAGACTCTAGAATCTTTTTTGGTGACAAAGAAGATCAAAACATACAGCCAGAACAAAGTCAAAGAGCTTACATCAAAAGACTCTGAGAAAAATATGAATTGGTCTCAGGCCATGAAAGAGCTCAAAAAGGATTTGGAAAAGCAAGTAAGAGGAGTAGAGGAAAAATTGGGAAGAGATATGAGAGTGATGCAAGAAAATCATGAAAAACAAGTCAACAATTTACTAAAGGAGACCCAAAAGAATACTGAAGAAAATATCACCTTAAAAATAGACTAATCCAAATGAAAAATAATGTCCAAAAAGTCAATGAGGAGAAGAGTGCCTTGAAAGGCAGAATTAGCCAAATGGAAAATTAGGTCCAAAAGACCACTGAAGAAAACACCACATTGAAAATTAGATTGGAGCAAGTGGATGCTAGTGACTTTATGAGAAATCAAGATATTATAAAACAGAACCGAAGGAATGAAAAAATGGAAGACAATGTCAAAAATCTCATTGGTAAAACCACTGACCTGGAAAATAGATCCAGGAGACATCATTCAAAAATTATTGGACTACCTGAAAGCCATGATCAAAAATAGAACCTAGACATCATCTTTCAAGAAATTATCAAGGAAAACTGCCCTGATATTCTAGAACCAGAGGGCAAAATAGAAATTGAAAGAAAGAACTCCTAGGTATATTGTTGCCAAAATCCAGAGTTCTCAGGTCAAGGAGAAAATACTGCAAGCAGCCAGAAAGAAACAATTTGAGTATTGTGGAAATGCAATCAGGATAACACAAGATCTAGCAGCTTCAACATTAAAGAATCGAAGGGCTTGGAATGTAATATTCTGGAGGTGAAAGGAGATAGGATTAAAACCAAGACTCACTTACCCAGCAAAACTGAGTGTAATGCTCCAAGGTAAAATATGTATTTTCAATAAAATAGAGAACATTCAAGCTTTCTCAATGAAAAGACCAGAGCTGCATAGAAAATTTGTCTTTCACATACAAGAATCAAGAGAAGCATGAAAAGGTAAACAAGAAAGAGAAATCATAAGGGACTTACTAAAATTTAGCTGTTTTGTTTACATTCTTACATGGAAAGATGATGTGTGTAATTCATGAGACCTTTCTCAGTATTAGGGTAGTTGAAAGGAATGTACATATATACATATATATCTATATATCTATATATACACATATATACACATATATACACACACATGTATATATCGATATATGTATGTAATTGTATGCATATATATATATATACACATATACATATAAGTGTGTATATATATATATAGACAGAGGGCCCAGAGTGAATTCAATATAAAGGCTAATATCATGATATCTAAAAAAATAAAATTAATGGGTGACAAAGGAATATATTGAGAGAGGGAGAAAGGGAGAGCTAGCATGGGGTAAATTATCTCACATAAAAGTGGCAAGAAAAAGCAGTTCTGTTGGAAGGGAAGAGGGGGCAGGTGAGGGGGAATGAGTGAATCTTGCTCTCATCAGATTTGACTTGAGGGGGAATAACATACACACTCAATTGGGTATGTTACCCCACAGGGAAGTGGGGGGAAGGATATTAAAAAAGGAGGGATGATAGAAGGGTGGGCTGATAGGGGGAGGAGACAATCAAAAGCAAATACTTTTGAAAAGGGACAGGGTCAAGGGAGAAAACTGAATAAAGAGGGGCAGGATTGGAGGGAAGGAAATATAGTTAGTCTTTCACAACATGATTATCGTGGAAGTGTTTTGCAAAATGATACATGTGTGGCCTCTGTTGAATTACTTGCCTTCTTAGGGAAGGTGGGTGGGAAGGGAAGAGGGGAGAGAATTTGGAACTCGAACTTTTAAAAGCAGATGCTCAAAAAAAGTTCTTTTTGTATGCAACCAGGAAATAAGATATTGTATTGGGAATCAAGATGGGCTCTTAGCACTTATTCAACAAAGTGCCCTTGAACAGTTTTGCTTTTGTTTCCTTAATTAAATCACGAGTCTCCGATGACCTCCTTGCCTCAGGGGAAAAGCCTAGTTTACATGGGTTAGAGTGACATGTTTGTGACATCAGAGGCTTTTAGACCACGTGGGTTTAAGTCACATTTTTGTGATAATTTTAAGTCACATAGGTGAGTCACACATGAAGAAGATATACAAAACCAGAGGTTGGCTTTCTTTTCTCGGAGCTCTGAGCTGCAGTAGTAGTGACATGTGACTCTGAGCCAGCTACTGTTGAGCTCACGGGTGAACTCAGATGTTGGTGACTACGAATTGTATTTGGTCTGTTTACAAATATATGCTTGTAATTTGTTTGTGTTTGCTCTGAAGTTCAGGGTTCTGGCTTTTCCCCCTGAACTAAGTGAATGATATTTGTATGCTGGATTAAAGTGAGATTGTTAACCCCTTAACATTGCTTTCCTTAGTAAAGCAGATCAAAAGAACTTGGGCTTGCAGTGTTCTGTGAGCTGGTTGTTGTTGGTTTTACACCCCTACAGCAGCTGCTAGCCGAATTGTTGAAACAGATATATAGGGAATGGGGCATAGAATTCTATCCTACCCACCAAGAAAGCAAGTGGAAAGGGCATGGGGAAGGAGTGGGGTGACAGAAGGAAGGGCTGACTGGGGAATGGGGCAATCAGAATATGTGAGTCAGGGGGAGGGTAGAAATGGGGAGAAAATTTGTAACTCAAAATCTTGTGGAAATCAATGTTAAAAACTAAAATATTAAATAATAAAATATGAAAAAAAGAAACAAAACTAGCATCTTTTTTACACACTTTTCGGTTGATTGAGTTTTGAACTAGAGTTATAAATGGGAATTCTAGAAATTAGTCCCAAATCTTTTAAAGGGCAGGGTTGTAGCCTTAGAGTACACCAGATCCCATGAGTGAAGAAAGCCCATAGTGCTGCCCCAAGGTGGACAGATAATCCAGAATACTAAGGTTCCTTGGGAGAAAATAAGACAGGCCTGGGTGAGAACTCACCTGGTATATAGAAAGGTTTCAAGATCTTATCTCAGTCAGAATCATGTCAATATCTTATTGATTCCAAGCATCACAGTTGAAAAGAGTGTCCTAACACCCCAGGCCCAGTGGTGCAACTGAGGACACACCATCAAAAGCAATCATTCTGGGAGAGAGGAATGGTAGTTGGAAGTGTCTGACAGTGGACTTTAAATAGTATCAGGAAGGGACATGATTGTAGGGGGAGGTGCATCAAAGAGAGGGCTAAGTCATTGAGAGAATCCTACAAATGTCAACAAAAGACAGGGAAAAAGGGAAACAGGGCCTGATAGCTCAAAAAATTCTGGACCAATCTACAAAAATTCATGTGAGAATATTACAACATAATCATAAGCAACATATAAACAAACTTGAGATCCTGTGGTTCAGATTGTAGGTGAGGGAAGATTCATAAGAATGATCTGGATAGAGTAGAATTAGTGTCAAGGAAAGGCTCTTAGAATTTAATTTGAAATAGCCTTTAAGGAATGAATGTAGTTGATTTGTGGACAGAAGGGACATGTAGACATTTCAGAAGAGGAGAAAATAATCACATAGATTAGAAAAGAATTGACAGCACACGTGAAAGATTCCAAGCAGTCAAATTTGGCTGGAGAATTTGGAAAGATGGTATTGGACAGGTTGGAAGAGGTGATGTACTTGTGTCTGCTTTGTTGAAAAGTTTAAATTAGAAGTGATAGACAAAAAGTAGGCCCCTGGAAATTTGTGATACTGTGAGAATGGTGGTTAATAATGAGACAACTTAGGGAGTGGGCCAGCCCTGAAGCCAGGAAAGTCTGGTTCAAGTCCTACCTTTGACACAAACTAACTATGTAAACATAGGCAAGAAACTTAACTTTTCAGTACTTCCTAAACCATTCTTTAACATTATTTGATACTAGCTAAGGAACTGGAGAGAGAGGGTGAAATTGAAGAGGTGCTCATGATAAAATAATCAATTTAAACAGCAAGTATATTAAATACAGGGATGTCTTCTCTAAGTGTCAATATGATATAAATAATCTTAAACAATTTGAATCATTGCTACCGACTCTTTGCTTCTTTACATAAATCTTTTTTTAAATGTCTGACACTCACTCCCCTATTTACTTGATGTTCTTTTTCATTTTTTTCTTCATTAAAAATATCCCTTTAATTAAATGGTTTATGTTCTAAAAGCACTGCTACCCCACTCCCCTGCAACTACAAGGCCA
Source organism: Trichosurus vulpecula (assembly GCF_011100635.1). NCBI lineage: Eukaryota > Metazoa > Chordata > Mammalia > Diprotodontia > Phalangeridae > Trichosurus > Trichosurus vulpecula. The sequence goes on along the minus strand of NC_050578.1, from coordinate 126,521,764 downwards.
GAGTTATCAGGAGAATATTTTTTTTTAATTTTCTGAGATGTAGACAATATGCTTCTTCAATATCTCCAAAGTTCTGAGATTTCACCTATTTGGTCAAGTGATGGAGATGGGATCTGGACCCCAAAAAGGAAAAGCCTCTGCACTTTCCCACATGGCCCAGGTCCCTGGCATTCCACTGGGGCACCCTGCCCTTCCCAATTAATTAACTGCCCTTTCATTGTGGCCCTCATTGTCTGCACCTGGCCCCACCCTAGACTGCCATTCTTTAATTCCATCTTGATCCCTTCTCTGTTCCCACAGTCTTCTGTATAGAAGGTCCATCGTGCCTCCATTAAAGTGCTCAGAATCCATAAGTGTGCCGATGCTTAGATTCAACCAGGCCTGCTTGTCAAGACAGGTGTCACAAAGGCGAGGATTCTTAAAATTTTGCCCACCCTGACCAGTGTTTTAATAAACCTTGTCTTTGAATGAAAGAAGGCTTGGGTCAGATTCATTCAAGGTAGGACCTAGGTCACTTGCCCTTGAATTTTGGGTTTCTAGCACCCCTAGACCTCAACAGTCACAGGTGAAACTCTTTAGCTGGGTTACTAGCATTCTAATGATGATCATAGTAATCTATTTGTCATCTCTCTCAGATGACAGATTTTTGCCTAATGTATAGTTGAAGCCTTTTCAGATTTGTAGAACTAACCGCTGGCAAAGTCTTTGAGAACCTGAGCCCACCTCTAAGCCATGAAAAATCATCAACGTAGGATTTTAATGCAGGCTAATAATTTGAAACAAAAGTCACCTCTTCCACTTTCAAATTCCAGCATTCATCCAAGGTTGGTTCATAGTGGCAAGATATGTAATACTATTACCTCTAAAAAACAGAAATTGAAAATTGTCCAAAAGAACAGGGAGAGGTGGGTGATGTATGCAAGAAGGTTGCAACACATTACAAAGAATTATTTATGCAAGGCAGAGAAAAGATGGCAACAATGAAATGGATAAGCAAATAAAAAAGGGGGGGTGAAAATCAGTGATAGCCATTAAACAGTTTTTGTCTTCTTTCACTATCCTCATGATGATAAGACCCAAAGAATGTTGGTGAACTTAATAGAAAACTTGGCCTTGGGATGGTGAGGTATCTAAGGGTTGTAGTTTGAATGACTGAAAGGAATGTCTATACTAATGAGACCTATGATCTGCTGAGTATTTGGAAATACACATACATATAAACATATATATATATATATATATATATATATATATATATATATATATATGTAGGTACACATACATACATATGTGTGTGTATACACACAGAAAAATTAGTCACATTAATGAAAATCAATAAACTCCATCAGTAAAGCTAAAGAAGCCAAATTGATATGGAATACCTTTGTCTCATGGATTTAAATTTACAGATAAATCCATAATAGCTATCTAATAGACTATAAACAACATTTAGCAATATGTCAAAAATAATAATTCACAATTGAGATGTATATTTAACTCTATTTGTCAGCATTTAGCTCCAGAATTAGAGGTTATTGAATAATGAATTTTCTTAAACACTTAGATGATTGAATGTTACATACCTTAACAGCGATGACTTTAACAAGGCACATACACACACACAGGGGTAGTATCCATATTTAAACCTTAAAAATGTCTTTTAAGCTGATACTAAACTATGTATTAAATGAAATGTGATGAAAAAGTGAACTTAATCATGTTAAAAACAACTTTTTTATGAAAAAGTATAAACCAGGCAGAAAGTTGTTTGAAAAGTCAGTGAAAATGATTGTGCTTACTTGATCAGCATATCATTTATCGAATTACTCACAAAAACTACAGTACTATTCATATCAGAATATGAACAATAGGAAATAAAATAAATGCTTCATAATTACCCTATCTTCTTTTTCTGTCTTGTTTTTCTTCTTTCTTTCATTCTGCCTTCCTGTCTTTTCTTCCCTCTTGTCTTCCTTTTTCAGATAAACTTAGAAACTAGAGACATATTTGTGTATATGTAGGAAAGTCCATATTTGCCTCAAAATATGTTTTAAAAATTGTCATTTCAATCACCATTACAAAAATGTTAAGGTACTAAGTACCTAATATTTGCTAATAATTACTAAGAAATGAGATTTTTCTAAGATCACTACTATTACAGAAATGAAAAATGTAAAGACATTTATTCAAGCTCTTACATTGAATTAATAAAAAAGACTCAACAACTGTGAAATTATTTGGGTTTGCCTAAAATTACATATTTTGCAAAAGCAGAGCACTTGGCATTGTTTTCAATTACTTGTCACAGTTTGATGCCTAGCCAAATTTCTTTCACTGGGTTGTGATTCTATGTTAAAGCTTCCATCTAAAACTTGCCATTAGTTAGTTTGGCAATTACACCTCTCCATTTCCCTTTAATAATTTTCAATTTTCATTCTTCAGAGATCATACTATTATATGTCTTACAAATGTGAAACAACCTTGGATGGATGCATTAATATTTTAGTGGACAAAATTGTCATTAGTAGGAGGTATCGATTAATATAAGCCTTGTTCTAATCCAGGAATTCTGAAAGGAAAAGAATATGTGTGTGTGTGTGTGTGTGTGTGTGTGTGTGTGTGTGAGAGAGAGAGAGAGAGAGAGAGAGAGAGAGAGAGAGAGAGAGAAAGAGACAAAGAGAGAGACAGAGACACAGGGACAGAGACACAGAGACAGAGAGAGACAGAGATAGAGAGACAATTAAAGACAGACAGATGGAGAAATAGAAAGAGAACATTTCAGCACCCCACGATGAGGGTGTGGGCGGGGGTAGGGGAGGGCTGTTCAAAGGTTTGGTCGAATATGGAATGTTGTGCAGAGGGGATGGAAAAGAAGTCAGTTTGGCTAGAATGTAGGGTGCATAGTAAAAAGTAATTTGAAATCACTTGGGAAAAGAGAATGATGTCAGATTGTGAAGAATTTTAACTGATAAACAGGGATATTTGTGTTTTATTCTACAGACAAGAGAGAACTGCTGGAGCTTCTTGGTCAATAGAATGCTGTGGCCAGAACTGTGTTGTAGGAATATCAATTATTGATTCTTAACAGAAGGAAAAACCCTTTAGCTTTGGATGCCTGACAGTAACACTAAGCATTGTATTTCACTATCATTCTGTCTCTTAAAGTTGATTTTATTTATACTCTCCTAGTCAATCAATCCACAAGCATTAAATAGGTACTACTATGTGCCTGGCACCATGTGTGGCATTGCTCAAAAGTGTCAAATGCTATAAAGGGATCAAGATGGATAAGGCCTAAAAAAAAGAACAGTAAATTTGGAACTAATAAATCATCAATATCCTTGTAGAAAACATTTGTATGATAAGGTCAGTGTCATGTTTTAAGGTTTGAAAAGTGAATAAGATGTTAGAAAAACAGACATGAAGTGCAGACAGTATTTCCTAGGATAAATTTACCAGGAACGATCTATCCAATTTCCTGGTCGCTTTCTTCCCTTTCTTTTGAAATTATGTGATTATCAACGGAGAAAAAATAATAATTGAGAAAATAATGGGCATATTATGGAGAATATTCAACCGGGGTGAGATCCAAGACTTTCTCTTTTGGTTGAGCTGAGTTACATCACTCCCAATGGTATATCCCCTTCACTCTATATTGTCTGTTATGTATTCTCCTGTGTATACCTTCTTTGATTTCTGTTTTGCCATGATTTCAATAAATTAGCTTCTTTGCTATTCTCTATGTGTTCATTGTGAAATAGGTATTAGGGGGGAAAGGAGTCAAGCCTTGGATGTAGAAATTGGGGTAGCTCTTCCACCCAAAATGACAAGACAATTAAAAGTTAGATGGAACCTGATTGTATGCCCTAGGCAAACAATATTTAAGGGAACAGGTACAACAACGTCTAGCCCAGTAGCCCAATTCTTAGGAGTGCAGATTGTTGGCTTCTGGTTCTTACTCCATGCTTCTCATCTTGGCAAGAATGAAAGCCTTTTTTGGAGAAGGGTGGGGAGAGGAGAAGCTAGAGATGTCTACTCCACATCCCTTTGAATCCACACATGACATCCTTCACCACACTTGGTCTCCCTCCCTACAGCAGACCTCTATTTCTTCTATATAAAACGAAGGAAGAAAAGTGGCATAGAATTAAAACAACTTAGCAATTATTGAAACAAATTATTGATAATTGAACATGAAACGATATAGCGTAGTTTATAGAATTGGCCTTGGAACTTGGGAGTCTTTGGTTCAAACCCTACCTCTGATATATATTTGCTGTGTAATGCTGAGTAAATCAGCTGGCCTCTCAATGTCCCAGGAAACTCTTTAAGGACATAAAAAATAGAGTAGTTACTGACCTACATACATGGAAGTTGTTTCTTTATCTAGGAGTTCCCTATATAAATCACAGGTCTAAGCCCTATCCCTGTTGAAAAATAATTTTATAACCAATGGTGTGTTGCAACCTGCTCATTCCTGCTTATAAAAGCTTATTGTTAAATTTTCATTGTGAGCATTTACACCTCTGAAAATGGCAACTATTGCAAATCAAGGCTTTATTTTTTGTTTATCATCTAGACTTTAAGAAAGTGATTGAAAATATTAATAATGCAAATTAAACTTAAAAGTGTGTCACATGTACATTTTGGGGGGAGGAGAGCTGGGTGTTAAACATTTACAAACATACTCCAACATATATCTCATCTCTCTGATACTTGTTTAAAAACATGGTAGTAAACAGTGGAAACATGTCCTACAGTTTGGACATCTTAGAGACCAATGAATCAAATATCATATTTCATATTACCAATGTTGAATAAAAATAGATTATTTTAATAAATTTCATTGATATATTATGTTCACATATGATCTGTGTTTCCCTTGTAACCTACCTTCTGTTGTTTCTGTTCAGTTGTTCAGTCATATCTAACTTTTTGTGACTCTCTGGACCACAGTACAATAAAATTGCCAATGATTTTCTTGGCAAAAATACCAGAGTGGCTAGCCATTTCCTACTCCAAGAGAGTAAGGCAAACAAAGATTCCCCAGGGTCACACAGCTAGGAAAAGTCTGAGGCCATATTTGACTAAGGTTTCCTTACTCCAGGCCTAGCACTCTGTCCACTAAATCATTTAGCTGCTGCTATGACTCTTTCTACCCCTTTCCAAAGAGCCATTGCTTTTACCAAAGAAAAAAAAAGAAAATTTTAAAAAACCACTGAAACTAATCAGCACAGCTAAAAAGTATTGTTTATATATATATACATATATATATACACACACACACACACACACGCACACACACACACACACACATATATATATATATATATATATATATATATATATATATATATATATATATATACATATATATATATATATATATCATTCCATGACTGTAGTTCATTAAATCTGACTCTCAAAAAGAATAGGAGTAGGTGATAGGATAGGTGAGGATCATAGACTTAATGAAGGACACTAAGGGTAAAAGAGGTCATCTAGTGCAACTTTTCATTTTATGGTTGAAGAAGCCAAGATCTAGAGATGTCACATGATGGAGCCAGGATTTTGCGACTAATTAGTGTTAGCTCTTCAACTTGAATTTGGGCTATATCCCCTTGATCTCAGTAATGAAGATATTTGGTAAGCGTGTCTCCCTAATTTATACTTCACCTAAGAGTATCTATGTTTTTATGTCTTTCCAGGAATCTTGAATGATTTTGATGTGTGTATGGGGGACGTCTATTTGGAAGGGTTAGCTGGTTAGAGGCAAGCTTGGAATTGAATTCCACATGATCAAATGCCTTATCCTACACTATTTTACTAAACCATGATGCCTGCCTAAAGTACTCTTCACAGGATCATAGGATCATGGATCTTGAGCTGGAAGGGTCCTCTGAGGTAAGGCAATCTAACCCACTTTATTTTAGAGATGAGGAAATTGAGGTTAGGTGGCATAGGAATATTTTGGAGATGCCCCCAAGGTCACACAGCAAAGAAATATCAAAGGTCAGCCAGGTCCTCTGAATTCAGAAACAATGCTCTTCCCACTGTATCATGTTTCCCAATACTGAGAAATAAGAAGATATGACACTTTTGACCTGAGACAGGGTGGTGTGTAGGACTTTCTTTTTAAAAAATCAGATCATTAACTCAAGGGCAGAGACACCTTAGAGGGGAAATGTCAGAAAAAAATCACAAGATCCTTATATAGTTTTGGTCAGCTACAATACTCAAAATGTTTCTGTGTTCTCACCAATTTGAGTTTCTCTTCAGTGGTACTGATCATAGTCATTCTACTCATCCCATGAAACTTCTGCCGTTTTCCACTGTAAGTTCACCATAAGGAATCTGTTTAACCTAGCATCCTTGCTCTCTATTTTTAACTTTAAAAAGGCTATTATTTTGCTTTACTCGTTTTGGGGGAAAAACTAGGCTGGAGTATGAGAATGATGCACAAATGGCGAACTAGATGGGTGCTTGATGAGGCCCCTTTCTCTGTCCTATTTGAAGACTGGCAGTATGTAAGTCCAGCAGAAATCCCTCTGGATGGCTCAGGCAGTCGGGCAAGGTTTGGGTCTTGGCTAAGAAAGAGTTTCAGGGTTGCCTAATATAGAGTCCCTTTGTCATGGATCCTCAGGTCTCACCAAGTGAGAATTGAAGCTAAAGCTCCACCCACGTCGGCTACATGTATGGGATCTGGAACCGGTGTGGCGGGCTTGATGCCTAAGCAAGCTACAGCTCTGGCTGAAGCTCTTTCCACACTGTTGACACTTCTGAGGAGACCCTTTGATTAGACACCCCCCCAGGTCTTTAACCTCTTTGCCTTCTTCAGGAGTACGAGTTGCCTGATGGGTGGCAAGGTGGTACAGCAGGTGGACATTCAGACAGAAGGTCCTTCCACAGGCTTTGCAGTGGTAAGGCTTCTCTCCTGTATGGTTCCAAATGTGTCCTACCAGGTTAGAGCTATTGCAGGAGCAACTGCCACACATGTCACAGAGAAGAGGTATTTCCCCTGTGTGTATGTGCTGGTGAGGAGCCACGTGGGCACTCTGAAGAGCTGCCCACATTCACTATAGCAGTATTGCTGTTCACCAGTGTAACTGCACTGGTGGCAGCTCAGGTCCTGGCTTTGGCTTAAGCCTTTGTTGCACTAGCCACAGTGATGGGGCCTCTCTCCAACACGAGCCAGCATATGGTGTGCAAGACCAGTCCTGTGCCCAAAGTACTTCCCATACTCAGAACAGGCATAGGGGTTTTTTTTTTATCAGTATGCACATGGCAATGATTGGCTATCTGGGAACTCTGGCTAAAGGCAGGTCCATGGGCCATTCTCTTGTATGCATCTACTGGTGAGTGACCATATGCTCATTCCTCTGGAAGGCCTCACCACATTTGCCACACACATGAGGGTTCTGTTCAGTGGCACCTTGCTGCTCCTGGTGGTCGCCAGTACCCTGAAGAAAACTTTTGCCACACTCAACACCTTGGAGGGCTTCTTCTTGGCATGAAGTCATGTGGGTGGGAACTCTGCCCACAGATGGAGGACAGAAAGCTTGGTTTGACATCCTGCTCTGTTTCCCTGGCATAGGTATGTGTCTCAAGAGGCTGGACCATCGTCGGAAACACTGACCACCATCAGCACACAAGAAGGCCATTTCTGAAGAATGGGTCTGCTGGTGTTTTCTTAGGCACTCTCCCAAAAGCGTTCTCTGCATTCAGAACACACATATGGAATGTTCATCTGTGTGTGTTCTCACGTGCAGCTTGAGGATGTAGCTATGATCAAAGTTTTTCCCACAACATGGGCATTGATGGGGCTTGAACGAACCATTGGTTCTTCCATGTGCCTGGAGGCATGACAACTGGGGAAAATTTATTGCACACTCAAGGCATGACTTTCATTTCTCCTCAGGCTCAGTCTTCTCTCAGACACCACAGACTTTTCTTTCCTAAACTTCACTATTACTGGAACAGGGGTGGGCAGGAGGAGATATTCCTTTACTCTCTGAAGCAGTAAGGCCCCATAACCTTTCGTCCACATGTCCCCCCCACTGAATCTCTTGCATATCTTCCTTTTCGGGCATCAAGGAAATATCCTTGCCCACCATTCCTAGAATTGTTGCAGGTTTTGCTGAACCTTCTTGCTTTATTTTTTTCGCTATTCTACATCCTAATTCCAAGCTCTAGAAGGGGCACAAGCCAAACTTTCCCCACTACAACATCCTCAAATGTTGGAGAATCAACCACACTTGCCAACTCCAAGTCTCTGGATCTCTCCTCCTGGGAAGGAGAAGGGCCTTCAGGAACAGTTGAACCTCTTGGTAGAAATGGAATTGCTTTTGTAGGCCAGGAGTTAGCTGTTGCTTAGACATAGCTAGAAGCCTCCACTTCCCCTCCTTTGAAGGTTTAGCTGGTTCTGGTTGCAGTTTCTGGAGCTTCTTTCCAGTGATCGGGGTTGTTCTCTTCTCCAAGGACACCATCCCTCTGGGTGTGTGGTCAAGGACCATTGGACTTGCTTTGCTAGGCTCCGTCTGCAAATCTTCCACAAGGGTCACCACGTCATTGGCATTCTTGGGATGCTTCCCACACACCCAGGCCTAAATGTCTCCAGGTAAGATAAGAAGAAACTGCTCAAGCACCAGCAACTTCAGAATCTGTTTTTTGGTGGAGGTCTGTGGCCTTAGGTACTGGCAGCAAATCTCCTGAGGTCCACTGAGAGTCTCCTTTGGGCCAGCTGCCTCCTGGTAGCAGAAGTGCCTGAAATGTTCTGACAGGATTCTTGTCTGAAAAGACCTCCTCCATGGATGGATTCATGCTCCAAATAAAACTCTTCAAGTTTCACTATTGATAGTACTTGCTTCAAGGGAGTTTAAGACTGTGGGGCAGCCAGACTTGATATTGTAGCATCTTTTTTTTCTTTTTTCCTGCTGATATTATAAAAAAAGCCCAGTGAAGTACTTTTTATGCAAGGGTCAGCTAGGTGGTACAGTTGACAAAAGGGCTGGAATTTGAATGAGAAAGGACTGAACTTGAATCCTACCTAAGTCACTTGCTAGGTAGGTGAACTCTGAGCAAGTCGATTAACTTCTACCTGGTTTAGTTATCTCATTTGCAAAATGGGGATAATAATAACACCTACTTCTCAGAGTTGTTGTGAGAAGAAAATAAAACATTATTTGTAAAGTGATTTGAAAAACTTAAAGTATTATATAAATTCTAGCTATTATTTTTATTTTTATTATTATGTCCTTTTTTTGCCTTCACTCTTCACCTATTACCAAACCTTTTATTTTTTAATTTATATATTTCCAAAGGACACTCTTTACTCCAGTTCCTAAAAAAATTCATGTGTTATATGCTATAGAACCTACAATACCCCTTTCCTTTGCCTTCTGTGCTTTACTTATTTTTAATAAGAAGGTTTTGCAATTTTCCAAAGACAATCCTATCCACTGTTCTCTTACAGTGTTTAGCATGGTACAAGGAACATTGTAGGTGGTTAACAAATGCTTATTAATTGATTGATCTTGTCACTGCCCATTTGGACTGCCTGTCCCAAATATCACTACTTAGAGATAAGATTTTCAATCCAACTTCTTCTCATAATTTGCGAAATAGATATTCTTCATCCTCTTGGTATTTCCTGTATGAATAGTGAGGGCAGATTTCTGTGAGAAGTTACAGCTTACTTCAAGAAGACTCTATAATGATCAGGGTCTTGAGAGAACTGCCATGATCTTAGCCACAAACAGGAGGTTCATGAGGACCTTACCATAGATGGAGAGTGATTTAATTTGAATTCTGTGCTAGGTCTTCTCCATCTTAACTATCTTTGTGATTATCTTTGTTAAGAATTTGTCTCTCTATCTTTTGTCTCACCTGATGTATATAATGGTAGAGTTATGAGGTTGTACGTGTTTGTCATATATTTCAAGGAATCTTGAATGATTTTGATATACGAATAGCAAATACCTTGTCGGAATAGAGAATTTAAGACAATGTGTTTCTTTACCATTTAAAAATATATAATCAGCCACCAAAGAACGTAGTGTTTTGATGGGCTTTTATTCATTTCCACATATTTCAATAAACAGTGTGATAGTAAAGTTGAAATGTCACTCTCTCGAATGTCATTTGAGAAAGCCTGTCTGTTCTGTCTATGTGACCCTGGATGAGTTACTTAAGCTCTTTGCCTCAGTGGTTTTTTTCATCTACAAAATAGGGGTAACAATAGCACCTACTTCACGGCATTGCTATGACAATCAGATGCAAAAATGCTTTGCAAAATTTAGAGCACTATATAGATGCTAATTATCATCATCATCATCATCATCATCATCATCATCATCGTCATCATCATCATCTTTACATTACCATTTTCAAAAGTACATGCCTTCTTTATACCCTGAGGTGGACTTGATTTTAGTTCAGGCCTTTTTATGGTCCCCACTTTCAATCAGCGTTGAATGATTCATCGCATGGTTTAATGCAACATGTGTCTCATTATCTATCGAGTTCTGACATTTGCTATCAGTGAATGTTACTTAGTGTACCCATCATTATTCTATCTCTTCTCTTTTATACATTTTTCTCCTTTCTATTGATTCAATCACTATCAAATAAAACCTATAGAATTTCTAGGTTATTCTTAATTTCCATGGATAAAATGTGAGTTTATGTTGTTTTCGTTGCAATCTGGACATCATGTTATTTAACCTTTATTCATTACTAATAAGTATCATTGAATGCCAGGAGTCAGCAGAATGTAATGCAGAGAGTCAGCCCTGAAGTCACAATAATTTGACTATGTGACCCTATTCAAGTCACTTTACCTTTTAGTGCTGTAGGTAACTCTGGTTCTCTACAATCCATACAAGGTGCCTACCTGTACCTTGGTAGTGGGAGTTTCCTCACCTGGGAGTTCCCTGTACCAGAAAAACCTTAGTTACATTCCCTAAACCTGTTTCTATTGAATTGCAATACTATTGTCAATATAAAAGATTTAAAAGGAACAGATAGATTTAATGCACAAGATCTTGATAAACATTGAAACTATATCTTGGTATTTCACTAGTTAAAAAAATACATATATTTAATTTACTGGGATGGTAATACGCATACAGAAATAAGTTAACTAGAGCTTCTTTTATATTCCTTATGTTTTTAAGTTTGAATAAATAAGCAAGTTCATTTTAGAAAAAAAATGCTCTTCTATAGGCTGAGTGACCATTTTATTTTGACAATTTGTGCATCAAAAACGTGCTAATTTCTACTCTTCTGCAATTTTTTCTTCATGATGATTTTCTTCTTTTAGCAGGCTATTATTTTCTAGAGAGGATTTACAATGAGTAGTATTCATTGGTCATGACAAACCTTCAATTAACTGACTTTCATGCAGTGTATATTATTATCTCATTATCAAGTTGTCCTTTCCTTCTTTCTTTACTCCTTCAACTTATTTATTTATTACAAATGGTCCACAACAAGTTCTCTTAATTATTTAAAATGACACTTCTGTCAGTACTGACAAATTCTCTTCCAAAATTGGACTTGCAAAAATTCAAGGACCCAAATTAATTCTACTCTTGGATGCCAACCAAAGAGCAAATGAACCTCTTCCACTGAAATTGGCTATTGTCACTTCTTGCATCAACAAGTTTACTTGGGTTTCCTTTGCTTTTTTTTTTTATGGGTCCCTTTTCAAATTCCCATGATATAGCCACCATTTTCCTATAAATTTGTCTTTTGATTAGCTTTCTATCCAGTCTCCTTATTTTAATAACTCTACATCACCCTGCCTCCCAAAGGCATCAGTACCTTCCCAGAATATGCTGTAACCTTAGCATAAATGGGGAAAGTCCTTGTTTTGGAGTCAAAGGGCCTCAGAATGATTCCCCACTCTGTGACTTACTTCCTGTATAGTGTAGTAGCAATTAGATTTGAAGACCTTTCCCACCCATTAATAGGCCATGTGTCCTGCTTACATCATAGGAAGCCTAAGACATACGTGGTAGGAGGAGCTTCCTGACAGGAAAAGGCAGTTATGTCACAGGAAATGCTGAAAGAGAGAGAAAGATGTTATGGATGCTAATGGCCACCCTCGTGAATGTTAGAACTAAACAGTGTGACCAGAATGACCTTTGTTTTCGTTGGGTGGCTCAGTTTATCTCATTGGGTGCTGGGCCTGGTGCTCCTCTTCCAGGGCAGGAAGCCTAGAGACCCATGCCTGTGAGCAGAGAACTTCCTGTGTGATGAGTCATGGGGCTGGCTGAGGGGAGGTGTTGACTCCAGAGCCATGCCCTATTGGGTGTTAACCTAGGGGAAGGGGCCAACTCAAGAACCAATCAGCCCTGGTCATTCAGGCGGCACTTGATGATGTCAAAAACTCTATAAGAGGGGAGAAGATGGCTTGAAGATTCCTCTTTCCTTTTCTGGTTGGCACGGGAGCAGTGTCAAGCGTGACTCTGGGCCAGCCCTTGCTCTCGGGCTGAGCCCGGATGTTGGTAAATATGAATTGTATTGGGTCTGTCTGTTGATATTTGTAATTTGTTTGTATTTTGTTTTGAAGTTCGGGGTGCTGGTTCATTTCCCCTGAACTAAATGAATGTTCTGAACATCAGGGTGCTGGCTTCTCCCCCTGAAGTAAGTGAATGAAACTGTATTTGGTCTGTCTCTTGATGCTTGTCTGTATGCTCCCCTGAACTAATGGAATGCTAACTGAATGCTGGCGTTTTTCCCCTGAACGAAATGAATGTTGTCTGTATGCTAACTGAATGCTGGATTAAGGTAAGCTGGTCAACCCCTTCACCCTCTTTCCCTTGTTTAAGCAGATAAAAAGAACCTGTGCTTTCCCGGCATGCCAGCAGCCTCCTAGGTGCTGGCTGTGGGGGGATCTTATGCCCCCACAGGAGCTGCTAGCTTGATTATTAAAACAAACAGGCTGACTTAGCTGTACTGTGACTTTGTTTTGGGGAAAATCCCAGCAGGGGGTCAGAGAGGTTTTGGCATGGTGAGGCTCCATGTTGTGATATTCTGAATTGAATGTTTTGGGTCCTTTGCTGTTATGATGAAGTGGACTGAATGGCTATGGGAGCTGAACATTTGGTTATGGGATATGGTTCTCTGGTGTCTGAATAAATGGTTTACTTCTACCTTCTATGTGGAAAGTCTCATATACTTTGTGATACAGAACTACATAGGCATTTTGATAATTATCATCTACATTATTATTATTGCATTACTGGCACACGTGGCCTCCAATAAGTAACTTCACCTTTCTAGCCATCAGTTTCTTCATCTAGGAAAATTAAGTACTAAATGGAATATGTTGTTCTAGGACTACATCTATGGTTTAAAGAAATGTCAAGGTGTCCTTCTGAATTGTGCCAAGGCCCAAGGTGTTACAGCCAACATAAATATGCATCATTTTTGTCTTAGAGTGGCACTGGGAAAGATTCTTTTCACTTATTGTCTTCTATGGAGACTCATGGTGGGGAAAAGAGAACATAGGAAACCCTATGAGAAAAACACAGAAAATTCAAGAAAATGCCAAATTAGCCACCATCCAAATTAATTAGAGGACATTTATACTATAATCTGTACAATTATAACATCTTTCTTAACAACACTGTGATTCATATAGAGCCAGTATTATTATTCCTGTTTTACAAATAAGGAAAACAGGAGAGAGAAGTTACATGACTTGATCTAGAAGCAAGTTCATACAACCTAACAACAATTAAATGTAAAATCTATGACCATGACCAGAATCTAGATTTTTAAGAATTGCAATTCCAATGGTCTTTACAGAAATCCATGCTCCATCTTTTCATGTCATGATTCAATTACCCAACAATCAATAGATTTTTATTGAACCCTTACCATGTGTTTAGAATTGGGCAAGAATTAACAAGGCACTCTCAGGCCTCATGGAATTAACAATCTTGTTGAGGAGACAAGGCTTAGTTATGAACAGTTAGGTAGAATTTCAAAAGACCAAATGATTAAGCGTTCAATGATTGTATTCAAGCTCCACAACTAAAGGAGTTCAAAGAAATAAAAGATCACTGTGGATGTAGGCATAACATGAGAGAGAGATAAAGACGTTATTGATGCTAATGGCCACCCTCGTGATTGTTAGAACTGAACAGGCTGACTTAGCTGTACTGTGAGTTTGTTTTGGGGAAGATCCCAGCAGGGGGTCAGAGAGGTTTTGGCATGGCGAGGCTCCATGTTGTGATCGTCTGTATTGAGTGTTTTGGGTTTCTTGTTATTATGATGAAGTGGACTGAATGGCTGTGGAAGCTGAACATTTGATTATGGGATATGGTGAAGTGAACCAGAAATGAGTAGGATTTCTAGAAGTACAAATGTACTCTGTGTGCCAGCAACCTAAGCCCTGGTTTATTATGACCAGGTCCATCTTAAAATCAGAAACTCAGTGATTACTCCTTGGAAGATTCTCAATATAACACATGACTATTTCCACAGACATGTGTAAAAGGGTCCCGAGACCCTATACAAATATTCATGGTATCAATGCATATATCAGATATGGGGCAGCCTATATTCCAAGCCACAAAAAATGCAGAAAATGAAAAGGACTCAAGGGAACTCATAAACAAGGGAGGACAAGAAGGACTTATACTAACTCATAAGCAATAAGTACAATTCCCTTCACTTTCCAGTAAATCCTACTTTCCTCCAGGATTTTAAAGTTTTCCAAATTTTCAAATAATACTACCTTGTAGTTTGGACATAAGGGAGATACACTTGGGCCTGCTAGGAAAACAGGCTCACTCCCTATCAGACTCATATTATCTGAATAATTTATGGTAATAGTAGCATGCAAAGATCAGGGCCCTTAGACCCAACTCATATAATAGTTTTAGTTTTTTGCCTTTATTCTTCCCAGCACCAGAGACCACAATTCTGACCCTCATGAAAAGATGCATTTCCTTTGAGATTTCTCTTCTCAAAACAAAATCTATATCCTCATGCTATGTCAGTTGGAGTAACTCCAGAAGCAACTCTCAAGGATGGCTATGCCTGGAAAATCCTTCTTATCATTGTTAGCAGACTAGATACTGGGATTGTGCAACTGAAAAACTCTCTTAATTCATTGAAGTAGAATTGTCTCAAATGTAGGGCTACTAGAGAAGATAGGAAGCTACTAAGGAATTCTTCTTATTCTTTATTTATTTAGTTACCATTTCTACCACTGCCTTGTGGTGAAGTTATGCCACTGCCTCTCCCAGGGCCAAGAATTCAACACTGTCCAGGAAGTCTAGTCTTGGGACATGTTAGTGGGCACATGAAATAAATATTTGCTTCTGGACCAAGGACACCATCAATGTCTTTGGTCATTGAATAATATACCAAGCCAGAGCCATTGATAGTTTCCTTGGTCCAGAAGCAAATAATTATTTCATGTGCACGTATAGCCATCCTTTACATTTCTTCTCTGTTTTAATTCCTCGATTATGATGTGTAACAACTGACTTATGCGCATCACATGCCACGTCATTGTCCTGTGAGTGATACTCAACTCTTGTTCGTTTTAGATTACTATATTCTGTGACTTATGGCCCCGCAACATGAGGTATTTTATATGGAGTTAATAAATATGCATTTTAAAATTGAGACAAGGAATAAGCAAATTTCTTTCTCACTCTTTATGTATAATGCACTTATAATCAATTAATCTGCCAATCGATAAGCCTTTCTTAAATGCCTAGTGTGTGCTAGGCTCCATGGTAAGTACTAGGGATACACAAGACAGTCCCTGTGCTCAAGAAGCTTATAGTATAATGATGGAGACAGCATCAAATAGATATATACAAACAATCTATAAACAAGATAAATATGAAATAATTAGCAATGGGAAATCACTAAAATTGAGTGCTTGAGGAAGACTTCCAGTAAAAGCTAGGATTTTAGTTGGAACTTAAAGGAATTCAGGAAGGTCAGTCAGAACTGCAGAGGAGAGTATTCCAGGGATAGGAGACAGACAGAGAAAATGCCCAGAGATGAAATATGGAGTATCTTGATTACAGAACAGTATTAGAGGCCAGTGACACTGGATCAAAAAGTCTTGTGTCTGGGAGTAAGGTAGAAAAAGACATGAAAGGTAAGAGGGGCTAGGTTATGAAGAAAATTGAATGTCAAACAGATCATTTTGTATTTGATCCTGGAGGCAATAGGAAGCTACTGTAGTTTATGGAATAGTGGCATGGTATGATTCAATCTGAGCTTAGGGCAAATCACTTTAGTAGCTGAATGGAAGCTGGAATGGAATGTTGGGCTACCTAAGAAGGGCAGACACAAAAGCAGAGTCTTACAATAGTCCATGTGTGAGGTGATAAGGTCCAGCACTAGAGTTGTGGCTATGTCAAAGGAGAGAAAGGGACATATACAAGAGATGTTGGAAAGGTGGACTTGGCTAGCCCAAGTGTATTGGGGGACATGGAAAAGTGGGGTGGGAGAGAATGAAAAGTCTAAGATGATTTTTAAGCTGTGAACCTAAGGTACTAGGAGAATGGTGTTGTCCTCTACAGTGATACAGAAGGTA
This sequence comes from Trichosurus vulpecula, assembly GCF_011100635.1. Taxonomy (NCBI): domain Eukaryota; kingdom Metazoa; phylum Chordata; class Mammalia; order Diprotodontia; family Phalangeridae; genus Trichosurus; species Trichosurus vulpecula. Next base: position 126,505,188 of record NC_050578.1, on the reverse strand, counting down.
GGAGGTAGACAGGGTTTGGGGGAAAGATAATGAGTTCTGTCTTGGACATATTGACTGAGTTTAAGGTGTCTCTTGGACATTCAATCTGAACTATCTAGAAGGCAATTGAAGACATGAGATTCAGGTCATCAGAGGGTTTGGGGCAGGATAGATAGATTTGACAATCATCATAGAGATAGTAATATAATCTATGGGATCTGGTGAGATCAACCAGTGAAACAGTATAGATGAAAACTCAAGAAGGCCCAGGACCAAATTCTGAAGGACACCTATGATTTAGAGGTGATGTTCTGCAAAAGAATCATACAGAGCAGACAGAGAAGAAGTGGTCAGATAAGTTCAATGAGATGCAGGGGAGAGTAGCATTCTGAAAACCTTGAGACAAGGGAGAATCAAAAAGGAGAGAATGATTAATAGTGTCAAAACATGCAAAGAGCTTTAGAAACACTTATTGAATATTCACTATGTATATAGTACTGTGCCAGAATCCCTATCTTTAAAGGGATAACAGTTTAGTGAAAAATGGAGTTTCAGTAGCACCATGAGAGGAAGTTGGAAGAAAAAATTATGTTACAATAGTTAAAGGGATCTTTGATCTCATCGATTTGGTGTTCCCATAATGGAGATCACAACCCATCCATGCCTCGCCAGCCAATGTGATTTTTGTCTGTTTCCTCCAGTGAGTTTGACCTCCTCTGTTTTCTCCTGAAGTTATAAGGATCCAAGTGGAGGATACAGGTTTTCCATCAACTGGACTTTCTTCTCACTACCTAAACAGCCTCCCTTTTGTTTTGATGCCATCCTTTACTCTGTTTCTCCTTTCTATATAATGAAGTGTGTTGTAGGTTGCTCCTACCCACTATCCACCTTTCCAGTGCTCTTCAATGCTAAGCATTTTTAACTCTCCAGAAATTGTGGCGTTTCATGACATCTAGTCGGGCAATTCACAGATGGTACAAACAAAAGTTTTCCATTGTTGGGGGGAGAGGGAGACAAGAATATATGTCCTTGGTGCTTAACAATCTATTATTTGATTTTGTGAATGATTTTCAAACTCCTACAACAATTAAAACCTTACACCTGAACTCAAAAATTCACTTTGTTTTCTACTATAAGAATGAACTTGTGATTACAAAGGGTGCTTCTGGAAGCATGAGTATGGGTCATTGAAGCTAAAATTCTGCCCCTTTCCTTGAGGTTGAGAGAAGACATTATAAAAGAGTACTTCTTTCAGTTTCTTCTTCCAACCTGATGTCCTGAACCAACACTTAGTGGTTACAGAAGCAGTACTTGGAGGAACTATAGGAATTTCACCTGATGAAGAGAAGATAGTGGAATGAGTTGGCCTTTAAATGTTGGAAGG